>NW_027598957.1:0-33818 GCF_964194155.1 Cetorhinus maximus
CCTGGCCTGGTGGTGTTTGGGACTACAGTGTGGAATACTGGAACTCTGTACTGGTGGGGTCAGTGTCACTGTCTAACACTGGGGTACAGTACTGGTGGGGACGGGTCTGTCACTGTATAACACTCGGGTACAGTACTGGTGGGGACGGGTCTGTCTCTACAACACTGGGGTACAGTACTGGTGGGGACAGGTCTGTCACTGTATAACACTGGGGTACAGTACTGGTGGGGACAGGTCTGTCCCTGTATAACACTGGGGTACAGTACTGGTGGGGACGGGTCTGTCACTGTACAACACTGGGGTACGGTACTGATGGGGACAGGTCTATCACTGTATAACACTGGGGTACAGTACTGGTGGGGACGGATCTGTCACTGTACAACACTGGGGTACAGTACTGGTGGGGACAGGTCTGTCCATGTATAACACTGGGGTACAGTACTGGTGGAGACGGGTCTGTCACTGTATAACACTGGGGTACAGTACTGGTGGGGACGGGTCTGTCACTGTATAACACTGGGGTACAGTACTGGTGGGGATGGGTCTGTCACTGTGTAATACTGGGGTACAGTACTGGTGGGGACGGGTCTGTCACTGTATAACACTGGGGTACAGTACTGGTGGGGACGGGTCTGTCACTGTATAACACTGGGGTACAGTACTGGTGGGGATGGGTCTGTCACTGTATAACACTGGGGTACAGTACTGGTGGGGATGGGTCTGTCACTGTATAACACTGGGGTACAGTACTGGTGGGGATGGGTCTGTCACTGTGTAATACTGGGGTACAGTACTGGTGGGGATGGGTCTGTCACTGTATAACACTGGGGTACAGTACTGGTGGGGATGGGTCTGTCACTGTATAACACTGGGGTACAGTCCTGGTGGGGACGGGTCTGTCACTGTATAACACTGGGGTACAGTACTGGTGGGGACGGGTCTGTCACTGTATAACACTGGGATACAGTACTGGTGGGGACGGGTCTGTCACTGTATAACACTGGGGTACAGTACTGGTGGGGACGGGTATGTCATTGTATAACACTGGGGTACAGTACTGGTGGGGACGGGTCTGTCACTGTATAACACTGGGGTACAGTACTGGTGGGGACGGGTATGTCATTGTATAACACTGGGGTACAGTACTGGTGGGGACGGGTCTGTCACTGTATAACACTGGGGTACAGTACTGGTGGGGACGGGTCTGTCACTGTATAACACTGGGGTACAGGGTTTGCCAGTGTGAGGAGTAGGATTTTGACGGGGATGGATTAAGGATCGGTGATGATGATGATTCACAGCCATTGCACCAGGAGCTGACACTGGGAGTTACTTTAATTTCTCAAGAACAAAAATTCCTCAAAAACGAAGTTATTTTTAAATTACTTCCTCCTCATTTATCTTTTAGTCTATTTACGTAAAGAATAACTCACGAATGATCAATGAAATAAACCCCAGATTACATTTTAGCTTTTCCCACTGTTCCTGTTTGTTTGTGAGGGGTTTGGGGTTTCTGTGAGATCGGAATTATAAACCCTCTCTCTGACCCACTGCTCATTTCCCCCCGTCTATCGACCCTCCCCTCCATCTCCACATAGCGCTGCCCTCGTCTACCTCCCTCTCCAACTCCCGCCTCTCTCTATCCTCCACTCTCTATCTCACCATCTCTATTCCCCCGTCACCCCCTCATCCCTCCTCAACCCCCTCGAACCCCTTATCCATTCGCCACATCCCTCAATCTCCCCCCGCCTCTGTCCTGCTCCTCACTCTCTTTCCCCTGCCCCTCCTCCACTCCCCTCACTCTCCCCCCCTCCTCCACTCCCCCCCCCTCCACTCCCCCTCACTCTCCCCCCCCTCCTCCACTCCCCCCCCCTCCACTCTCCCCACTCTCCCCCCCTCTCCCCTCCACTCCCCCCCTCCTCCACTCCCCCCCACTCTCCCCTCCACTCCCCCCCTCCTCCACTCCCCCCACTCTCCCCTCCACTCCCCCCCCCCTCCCCCCTCTCTCCTCCACTCACCCCCCTCCACTCCCCCTCTCCTCCTCCACTCCCCCCCACTCTCCCCCCCTCCTCCACTCCCCCCCCCCCACTCCCCCTCACTCTCCCCCCCTCCCCACTCCCCCCCCCTCCACTCTCCCCCACTCTCCCCCCCTCTCCCCTCCACTCCCCCCCTCCTCCACTCCCCCCCCACTCTCCCCTCCACTCCCCCCTCCTCCACTCCCCCCACTCCTCCCCTCCACTCCCCCCCCTCCCCCCCTCTCTCCTCCACTCCCCCCCACTCTCCCCCACTCCTCCACTCCCCCCACTCTCCCCTCCACTCCCCCTCACTCTCCCCCCCTCTCTCCTCCACTCACCCCCCTCCACTCTCCCCCCCCTCCCCCACTCCCCCCACTCCCTCCCTCCACTCCCCCCACTCTCCCCCCACTCTCTCCCCCTCCTCCACTCCCCCCCTCCTCCACTCCCCCCCACTCTCCCCCACTCCTCCACTCCCCCCCTCCTCCACTCCCCCCTCCCCTCCACTCCCCCCCTCCTCCACTCCCCCCACTCTCCCCTCCACTCCCCCTCACTCTCCCCCCCCTCTCTCCTCCACTCACCCCCCTCCACTCCCCCCACTCCACTCCCCCCCACTCTCCCCCTCCACTCCTCCACTCCCCCACTCCACTCCCCCCCACTCTCCCCCCACTCTCTCCCCTCCACTCCCCCCCACTCTCCCCCCACTCTCTCCCCTCCACTCCCCCTTCTGTCCCCTACAACCCCCCCTCTCCCCCCTCCACTCCCCCCACTCTCTCCTCCACTCCTGCCCCAACTCTCCCCTCCACTCCCCCTCTCTCTCCTCCACTCCCCCCACTCTCCCCTCCACACCCCCACTCTCCCCTCCACTCCCCCTCCACTCCCCACCCTCTCTCTCCTCCACTCCCCCCACTCTCCCCTCCACCCCCCCACTCTCCCCTCCACTCCTCCACTCCCCCCACTCCACTCCCCCCCACTCTCCCCCCACTCTCTCCCCTCCACTCCCCCCTCTCCCCCCTCTCTCTCTCCTCCATCCCCCCTCTCCCCCCTCCACTCCCCCCACTCTCTCCTCCACTCCTGCCCCAACTCTCCCCTCCACTCCCCCTCTCTCTACCCAACTCCCCCCACTCTCCCCTCCACCCCCCACTCTCCCCTCCACCCCCTCTCTCTCCTCCACTCCCCACCCTCTCTCTCTACTCCCCCCCGTCCACCCCCCCACTCTCCCCTCCACCCCCCTCTCTCTCCTCCACTCCCCCAACTCCCCCTCCACTCCCCCTCCACTCCCCCCACTCCACTCCCCCCCCACTCTCCCCCCCATCTCTCTCCTCCACTCCCCCTCTCTCCCCTCCACTCCCCCACTCTCTCCTCCACTCCCCCTCTCTCCCCTCCACTCCCCCCACTCTCCCCCCCATCTCTCTCCTCCACTCCCCCTCTCTCCCCTCCACTCCCCCCACCCTCTCCTCCCACTCCCCCTCTCCCCCTCCACTCCCCCTCGTCCCCTCCACTCCCCCCCACACTGTCTCTCCTCCACTCCACCCCTCTCCGCCCCCTCTCTCCCCTCCATTCCCCCCCACTCTCCCCTCCACTCCCCCCTCTCTCTCCTCCACTCCTCTCCTCCACTCCCCCCACTCTCCCCTCCACTCCTCCACTCCCCCCACTCCACTCCCCCCCACTCTCCCCCCACTCTCTCCCCTCCACTCCCCCCCTCTCCCCCCCTCTCTCTCTCCTCCACCCCCCCTCTCTCCCCTCCACTCCCCCTTCTCTCCCCTACACCCCCCCTCTCCCCCCTCCACTCCGCCCTCTCTCCCTCCACTCCCCCCCTCTCCCCCCCTCTCTCTCTCCTCCACCCCCCCTCTCCCCTCCACTCCCCTTCTCTCCCCTACACCCCCCTCTCCCCCCTCCACTCCGCCCTCTCCCACTCCACTCCCCCACTCTCTCCTCCACTCCTGCCCCAACTCTCCCCTCCACTCCCCCTCTCTCCCCTCCACTCCCCCTCCACTCCCCCCACTCCACTCCCCCCCACTGTCCCCCCCATCTCTCTCCTCCACTCCCCCTCTCTCCCCTCCACTCCCCCCACTCTCTCCTCCACTCCCCCCTCTCTCCCCTCCACTCCCCCCACTCTCTCCTCCACTCCCCACCCTCTCTCTCCTCCACTCCCCCCGTCCACCCCCCACTCTCCCCTCCACCCCCCCTCTCTCTCCTCCACTCCCCCCTCTCCCCCACTCCCCCCACTCTCTCCTCCACTCCCCACCCTCTCTCTCCTCCACTCCCCCCCGTCCACCCCCCACTCTCCCCTCCACCCCCCCTCTCTCTCCTTCACTCCCCCAACTCTCCCCTCCACTCCCCCTCTCTCCCCTCCACTCCCCCTCCACTCCCCCCACTCCACTCCCCCACTGTCCCCCCCATCTCTCTCCTCCACTACCCCTCTCTCCCCTCCCTCCCCCCACTCTCTCCTCCACTCCCCCCTCTCTCCCCTCCACTCCCCCCACTCTCTCCTCCACTCCCCCCTCTCCCCCTCCACTCCCCCCACTCTCTCCTCCACTCCCCCTCTCTCCCTCTCCACTCCCCCTCTCTCCCCTCCACTCCCCCTCTCTCCCCTCCCACTCCCCCCCCACACTGTCTCTCCTCCACTCCACCCCTCTCCCCCCCATCTCTCCCCTCCATTCCCCCCCCACTCTCCCCTCCACTCCCCCCCCTCTCTCCTCCACTCCCCTCCTCTCCTCCACTCCCCCCTCTCTCTCCTCCACTCCCCTCCTCTCCTCCACCCCCCCTCTCTCTCTCCTCCACTCCTGCCCCAACTCTCCCCTCCATTCCCCCCCCACTCTCCCCTCCACCCCCCACTCTCCCCTCCATTCCCCCCCCACTCTCCCCTCCACACCCCCACTCTCCCCTCCATTCCCCCCCCCTCTCACCCCCACTCCCCCCACCCCCCCCTCCCCCTCCACCCCCCCCCACACTTCCACTCCACCCCCCCCCCATCTCTCCCCTCCATTCCCCCCACTCTCCCCTCCACTCCCCCCCCTCTCTCCTCCACTCCCCCCCTCTCTCCTCCACTCCCCACTCTCCCCTCCACTCCCCCCTCTCTCCTCCACTCCCCCACTCTCCCCTCACTCCCCCTCTCTCTCCTCCATTCCCCTCCTCTCCTCCACACCCCCCCACTCTCTCCTCCACTCCCCCCACTCTCTCCTCCACTCCCCCCCCACTCTCTCCTCCACTCCCCCTCTCTCTCCTCCACTCCCCCCATCTCCTCCACTCCCCCCCACTCTCTCCTCCACTCCCCCCCACTCTCTCCTCCACTCCCCCCCACTCTCTCCTCCATTCCCCTCCTCTCCTCCACTCCCCCCCACTCTCTCCTCCACTCCACCCCACTCTCTCCTCCACTCCCCCTCACTCTCTCCTCCACTCCCCCCCCTCTCTCTCCTCCACTCCCCCCATCTCCTCCACTCCCCCCCACTCTCTCCTCCATTTCGCCCCCCACTCTCCCCTCCACTCCCCCCTCTCTCTCCTCCATTCCCCTCCTCTCCTCCACTCGCCCCCCCACTCTCTCCTCCACTCCCCCCCACTCTCTCCTCCACTCCCCCCCCACTCTCTCCTCCACTCCCCCCCCACTCTCTCCTCCACTCCCCCCTCTCTCTCCTCCACTCCACCCATCTCCTCCACTCCCCCCCACTCTCTCCTCCACTCCCCCCCACTCTCTCCTCCACTCCCCCCCACTCTCTCCTCCATTCCCCTCCTCTCCTCCACTCCCCCCCACTCTCTCCTCCACTCCCCCCACTCTCTCCTCCACTCCCCCCCACTCTCTCCTCCACTCCCCCCTCTCTCTCCTCCACTCCCCCCATCTCCTCCACTCCCCCCACACTCTCTCCTCCATTTCGCCCCCCACTCTCCCCTCCACTCCCCCCTCTCTCTCCTCCATTCCCCTCCTCTCCTCCACTCCCCCCCTCTCTCTCCTCCACTCCCCCCATCTCCTCCACTCCCCCCCACTCTCTCCTCCATTCCCCCCCAACTCTCCCCTCCACTCCCCCCCTCTCTCTCCTCCACTCCCCCCATCTCCTCCACTCCCCCCCCCACTCTCTCCTCCATTCCCCCCCCACTCTCTCCTCCACTCCCCCCCCACTCTCTCCTCCACTCCCCCCCCACTCTCTCCTCCACTCCCCCCTCTCTCTCCTCCACTCCCCCCATCTCCTCCACTCCCCCCCCCACTCTCTCCTCCACTCCCCCCCACTCTCTCCTCCACACCCCCCCACTCTCCCCTCCACTCCCCCCTCTCTCTCCTCCACTCCCCCATCTCCTCCACTCCCCCCCCACTCTCTCCTCCATTCCCCCCCCACTCTCCCCTCCACTCCCCCCACTGTCTCCTCCCCCCCCCACTCTCTCCCCTCCATCTCCTGCCCCCCCCACTCTCTCCCATAATCTAGGCTGGTAGTTAGCTGGTAGTTACTAGTTAACAGTAGTTAGTGGCCCTGAGCTCACCCCACCACAAACCCCTGACAAAATTAATCTAACTGCAGGTACATGTTGTTGCTGGGGTGGGTTCCATTTGGTCCAGAGTGAATAGGATTTACCTCAAGTTAAAGCAGGTGACAGTCGCTGTTTGTAAATACAAAACTCTAAATATAAAAGCTGTAAAACTCTAAATACAAAACCTGTAAAACTCTAAATACAAAACTGAACCTTGCGAGAATGTTTTTCAGTTTATATTTTCCAGCACTGATGATCTCTGGTGATCTAAGTGGAGCACCCAGAGCTTTAAATAGACGGTGTACAGCATGTCCACTTACGTTAGCAAAATCTCGCACCATTTCCTCACCACCAGGTTTGGATGGTTAACCCTTTAAACCCTGCCCACACCGAGTGTAATAACTAACCAACTGACATCCTGAAGTGGAACAGCCACTGCCTGTGAAGCCACGGAGACAAACTCATTTCATACAGGCAAAGGAAGCTGGGCTGGAGAGAGGGGGGAGCAAGGCAGCAGCAGCAGTGTGGACCAATCCGGAGCCAGGAGAATAGTCTGCACACATTACAGCACCAAACCCGCATTTATATAGCGCCTTTCATGTTCTCAGGATGTCACAATGTGCTTCACAATCAATCACTTTTGAAGTCACTGTTGTTTTGTAGGCAGAGCACAGCAGCCAATTTTTACACAGCAAGATCCCGTAATGGCTTTCTTTTCAATTCTCCAGATAAGTGCATCACTGTGAAGTTAAAGAATCGACCATGTTGGTGTGGGACTAGAGTAACGTGTAAGCCCAAACCAGGGAAGGACAGCAGATTTCCTTCCCTAAAGGACATTAATGAACCAGATAGTTTTGACAATCCAACAGTTCCAGCGTCACTTTTACTGAGATCAGTTTTTCATTTCTGATTACATTTTGTAAACTCAATTCCAATTCTCCATCATATTCTCAGAATGGTGAGTGCAGTAACAAGAAGCACATCAGGACCACTGTGTCATGTGAAAGGAATGACCAGTTACTGTGTTTTGGTGGTGTTAGTTACAGGTGCAATGTTGGCTATGGGGCTTGAGAAAACACACATTGATAGATGTGGCCTCCATTTAGCATCTCATCCAAAAGACACACCACCAACAGTGCAGCACTCCCTCAGTACTGACCCTCTGACAGTGCAGCACTCCCTCAGTACTGACCCTCTGACAGTGCAGCACTCCCTCAGTACTGACCCTCTGACAGTGCAGCACTCTCTCAGTACTGACCCTCCGACAGTGCAGCACTCCCTCAGTACTGACCCTCTGACAGTGCGGCACTCCCTCAGTACTGACCCTCTGACAGTGCAGCACTCCCTCAGTACTGACCCTAACATGATGCAGTGCTCCCTCAGTACTGACCCTCCTACAGTGCAGCACTCCCTCAGTACTGACCCTCTGACAGTGCAGCACTCCCTCAGTACTGACCCTCTGACAGTGCAGCACTCCCTCAGTACTGACCCTCTGACAGTGCGGCGCTCCCTCAGTACTGACCCTCTGACAGTGCAGCACTCTCTCAGTACTGACCCTCTGACAGTGCGGCACTCCCTCAGTACTGACCCTCCTACAGTGCAGTGCTCCCTCAGTACTGACCCTCTGACAGCGCGGCACTCCCTCAGTACTGACCCTCCTACAGTGCAGCACTCCCTCAGTACTGACCCTCCTACAGTGCAGCACTCCCTCAGTACTGACCCTCCTACAGTGCAGCACTCCCTCAGTACTGACCCTCCTACAGTGCAGCACTCCCTCAGTACTGACCCTCCTACAGTGCAGCACTCCCTCAGTACTGACCCTCCGACAGTGCAGCACTCCCTCAGTACTGACCCTAACATGATGCAGTGCTCCCTCAGTACTGACCCTCCTACAGTGCAGCACTCCCTCAGTACTGACCCTCTGACAGTGCAGCACTCCCTCAGTACTGACCCTCTGACAGTGCAGCACTCCCTCAGTACTGACCCTCTGACAGTGCGGCGCTCCCTCAGTACTGACCCTCTGACAGTGCAGCACTCTCTCAGTACTGACCCTCTGACAGTGCGGCACTCCCTCAGTACTGACCCTCCTACAGTGCAGTGCTCCCTCAGTACTGACCCTCTGACAGCGCGGCACTCCCTCAGTACTGACCCTCCTACAGTGCAGCACTCCCTCAGTACTGACCCTCCTACAGTGCAGCACTCCCTCAGTACTGACCCTCCTACAGTGCAGCACTCCCTCAGTACTGACCCTCCTACAGTGCAGCACTCCCTCAGTACTGACCCTCCTACAGTGCAGCACTCCCTCAGTACTGACCCTCCGACAGTGCAGCACTCCCTCAGTACTGACCCTCCGACAGTGCAGCACTCCCTCAGTACTGACCCTCCCACAATGCAGCACTTCCTCAGTACTGACCCTCCTACAGTGCAACACTCCCTCAGTACTGACCCTC
This sequence comes from Cetorhinus maximus, assembly GCF_964194155.1. Lineage (NCBI taxonomy): Eukaryota > Metazoa > Chordata > Chondrichthyes > Lamniformes > Cetorhinidae > Cetorhinus > Cetorhinus maximus. Next base: position 8,921 of record NW_027598957.1, read on the forward strand.
CTACAGTGCAGCACTCCCTCAGTACTGACCCTCTGACAATGGAGAACCTTCTCAGTTCTGACCCTCCCTCAGTATTGCACTAGGTGTGTCAGCCTAGATTATGTACTCGAGTCGCTGTGTACAGGTCGAGTACAAAGCTTTCTGACTCAGAGTTCAGAGTGCTACTCACTGAACCACTCTGATTTTCTAAAGACCAATCTGTGGGAACAGGTTCAGCGAGTGTGTCAATCCCAAACTGGTGATTCTACCCAGAGAGACATGTTCTTCCAAAGGAATGAACTGTAACATTTAATCTCTCACAGCTAAAGGTGGCAGTGCAAGCGATGCCGGAACTCAGTAATCCAGCAGCATTAGGCACTGGGTGGCACCGAAAATTAAACTTTCAGCCATGCAACTTGTGCATTGCGCAGTATTGTCACTTGACTGGTATTCCAGAGACCCAGGGTCATGCTCCTGGGTCTTGTTGGGACGCAGGTTCGAATCCCACCATGGCAAATGGAGGAGTTTGAATTCAGTAAAAATCTGGAATTAAACCCCTAATGATGACCATGAAACCATTGTCGATTGTTGTTAAAAACCCATCTGGTTCACTAATGTCCTTTAGGGAAGGAAATCTGCTGTCCTTACCTGGCCTGGCCTACATGTGACTCCAGACCCACAGCAATGTGGTTGCCTGTTAATTGCCCTCTGAAATGGCCAAGCGAGCCCCTCAGTTATACCAAACTGCTAAAAAGTCAATACAAAGTCAAATACTAGTCAAGCAACACCCTGACATAGTCATCCTCACGGAATCATATCTTACAGATAATGTCCCAGACTCCACCATCACCATCCCTGGGTATGTCCTGTCCCACCGGCAGGACAGGCCCAGCAGAGGTGGCGGCACAGTGGTATACAGTCGGGAGGGAGTTGCCAGGGAGTCCTCAACATCGACTCCGGACCCCATGAAGTCTTATGGCATCAGGTCAAACATGGGCAAGGAAACCTCCTGCTGATTACCACGTACCGCCCTCCCTCAGCTGATGAATCAGTGCTCCTCCATGTTGAACATCACTTGGAGGAAGCACTGTGGGTGGCAAGGGCACAGAATGTACTCTGGGTGGCAGATTTCAATGCCCATCTCCAAGAGTGGCTCAGTAGTACCACTACAGGTTGAGTCATAAAGGACATAGCTGCGAGACCACCAAGCTACGGGATCAATCCTGGTTCAATGAAGAGTGCAGGAGGGCATGCCAGGAGCAGCACCAGCTATACCTAAAAGTGAGGTGTCAACCTGGTGAAGCTATAACACAGGACTACTTGCATTCCAAACAGCATAAGCAGCAAGTGATAGACAGAGCTAAGTGATCCCACAACCAATGGATCAGATCTAAGCTCTGCAGTCCTGCCACATCCAGTAGTGAATGGTGGTGGACAATTAAACAACTCACTGGAGGAGGAGGCTCCACAAATATCCCCATCCTCAATGATGGAGGAGCCCAGCACATCAGTGCAAAAGATAAGGCTGAAGCATTTACTACAATCTTCAGCCAGAAGTGCCGAGTGGATGATCCATCTCAGCCTCCTCCGGAGGTCTCCAGCATCACAGATGCCAGTCTTCAGCCAATTCAATTCACTCCACGTGATATCAAGAAAAAGCTGAAGGCACTGGATACTGCAAAGGCTATGGGCCCTGACAATATTCCAGCAATAGTACTGAAGACTTGTGCTCCAGAACTTGCCACACCCCTAGCCAAGCTGTTCCAGTACAGCTACAACACTGACATCTACCCAGCTATGTGGAAAATTGCCCAGGTATGTCCTGTACACAAAAAGCAGGACAAATCCAACCTGGCCAATTACTGCCCCATCAGTCTACTCTCGATCATCAGTAAAGTAAGCGAAGGGGTCATCAACAGTGCTATCAAGCGGCACTTGCTTAGCAATAACCTGCTCACTGATGCCCAGTTTGGGTTCCGCCAGGGCCACTCAGCTCCTGACCTCATTACAGCCTTGGTTCAAACAAGGACAAAAGAGCTGAACTCCCGAGGTGAGGTGAGAGTGACTGCCCTTGACATCAAGGCAGCATTTGACCGAGTGTGGCATCAAGGAGCCCTAGCAAAACTGGAGTCAATGGGAATCAGGGGGAAACTCTCCGCTGGTTGGAGTCATACCGAGCACAAAGGAAGATGGTTGTGGTTGTTGGGGGTCAATCATCTCAGCTCCAGGACATCACTGCAGGAGTTCCTCAGGGTAGTGCCCTCGGCCCAACCATCTTCAGCTGCTTCATCAATGACCTTCCTTCCATCATAAGGTCACTCACTATCCTGACTTGGAAATATATCGCCGTTACTTCACTGTCACTGGGTCAAAATCCTGGAACTCCCTCCCTATCAGCATGATGGGTGTACCTACATTACATGGGCTGCAGCGGTTCAAGAAGGCAGCTCACCACTACCTTCTGAAGGGCAACTAGGGATGGACAATAAATGCTGGCCCAGCCAGCGAAGCCCACAGTCCACGAATGAATATATAAAAACAAATACCAATCGGCTCACCATGTCATCAGTTGCATGGAGTTCTGGACAGACGGAGAAGATACAAACCATTTTCACACCATGCAGAAATTCACAATACATTGGTAATCTCACTCCCATATGCTAGAGCACTGCTGGCGTGGAAAGTGCTACTGAGATTGAGAGTGAGGCACATGGTCGGAACATTGTAGAGAGAGCTTTAACCTGTGCAGTACCTGTCCTAGGAGTGTTTGAGGAGGACAGTGTAGAGGGAGCTTTACTCTGTATCTAACCCCGTGCTGTACCTGTCCTGGGAGTGTTTGATGGGACAGTGTAGAGGGAGCTTTACTCTGTAACTAACCCCGTGCTGTACCTGTCCTGGGAGTGTTTGATGGGGACGGTGTAGAGGGAGCTTTACTCTGTATCTAACCCCGTGCTGTACCTGTCCTGGGAGTGTTTGATGGGGACAGTGTAGAGGGAGCTTTACTCTGTATCTAACCCCGTGCTGTACCTGTCCTGGGAGTGTTTGATGGGACAGTGTAGAGGGAGCTTTACTCTGTAACTAACCCCGTGCTGTACCTGCCCTGGGAGTGTTTAATGTAACAATACATGCCTGAAACGATTATTTTCCAGCACCAACATGACCTGAGTATTTTGGGTTTGAAACTGAAAGTATCATCAGACATTAAGACAGCTCACATATCCCAGTGAAAGAAAATAAAACTGCAGTAAACTCTGTCCCAGAACAACACAAAATAATAAACTAGTAACATTTTTAAAAGATCACAGGCTGCAATCTGAATTGGCACCAAATGTAATTTCAACTATTAACACTTACAAAGTTAAATCCATAACATAACTGATCCTTTAGTAATGTGAACAATCATAAGAGTGCAGCAAGTGAAAATACATGTCTGTTACTGAATTAATCCCAGTGACACCACAATCTAAACCACAGGGAGGAGTTAAAACCAACTAAAACTTATATTTAAGTTGTTTCATCTGTAGGTGGTCTTCTGCAGAAATTATATATAAAAACATAAACACCTTCTCTATAAAGAGCTTACAATTCCATCACAAGGTGCATTCTTCATAAACTTACCAACTCCAAACAGCTGTAAATTCAAGGCCATTGAGACCCTTTATGACGTGAAATAAGGGAGGAGACAAAACGTTTTCACCGTGTTCCACTCCTGATATTCATGAACTGCGTTTTCAGCAGAAACAATATACCCCCAAGGGAAAATTCCCTGTCCCTAACCAGTATAAATTCCCCTCAGGGTTAGAGACAGGAATCCGATTCTCAGCATTCAGATGACAAACACAAACCACAAGATCAGACCCTCTTCCAACCTCCATTGCCCCATGTTTTCAGCTCCTAACTGGCTCTGCTGTTGTTTGAGAATTCAGGGTTACACAGTCCCAGCTGGCAGGATGGCTATCACAGGCTTAGCTATCTGAGCACAGAACGGAATGTGAATCTAAAATTATCCTCTTCCTTCATTTCCTGATAAGGAATGCAATGACAGACAAGGCCAGTTGGTGTAGCAGTAAAACCCTCGGATGTTACAGGGGCAACAGCTGAACCCTTGAAGCTGATTTTCAAGACAGTGTTGAGAACCTGACACCCAGATCATTTCTGGGTCTGGACTCCACAGTGATCACACGGTTTTTAAATGCAGAGGCACTAATTGGACCGGAAGTAAATTTGACACCCGATTTGTGGCTCCAGGTGCTGAGTGAAAGCCGGCACTAGTTGGAGAGGGCTGCTTTTCAAAGGTAAATGGCAGCCCTGGCTGGGATTTCCATTGCTGAGAGGGATGGAGCAGGGAGGAAAACAGAAAACCTGGAGCCTGATGGTCCAAACAAGTAGCCAAATGCTCACTCATCAGGTACTGAATCCACTCTGTCCAAACAATGGCGATTCTGTACCACTGCACAAACACCTCAGTTTGACAATCTATTTTTGAAAGAATATTTTAAATCATCAGCAACAATAAATAATGGTTTCCTGCTGTGCTTTCAACAGTTGGGCACTGATATTCCGGAGCCCATTCACTCTTCCTGTTCTTCACAGAATCACACAGTGCAGAAGAGGCCCTTCGGCCCATCGAGTCTGCACCGACACGTGAGAAACACCTGACCTACCTACCTAATCCCATTTACCAGCACTTGGCCCATAGCCTTGAATGTTATGAGGTGCCAAGTGCTCATCCAGGTACTTTTTAAAGGATGTGAGGCAACCCGCCTCCACCACCCTCCCAGGCAGCGCATTCCAGACCATCACCACCCTCTGGGTAAAAAAGTTTTTCCTCACATCCCCCCTAAACCTCCTGCCCCCCACCTTGAACTTATGTCCCCTTGTGACTGACTCTTCAACTAAAGGGAACAGCTGCTCCCTATCCACCCTGTCCATGCCCCTCATAATCTTGTACACCTCGATCAGGTCACCCCTCAGTCTTCTCTGCTCCAACGAAAACAACCCAAGTCTATCCATAACTTCATCTCTTCATAACTTAAATGTTTCATCCCAGGCAACATCCTGGTGAATCTCCTCTGCACCCCCTCCAGTGCAATCACATCCTTCCTATAATGTGGCGACCAGAACTGCACACAGTACTCCAGCTGTGGCCTCACTAAGGTTCTATACAACTCCAACATGACCTCCCTACTTTTGTAATCTATGCCTCGATTGATAAAGGCAAGTGTCCCATATGCCTTTTTCACCGCTCCACTAACATGCCCCTCTGCCTTCAGAGATCTATGGACACACACGCCAAGGTCCCTTTGTTCCTCAGAACTTCCTAGTGCCATGCTGTTCATTGAATACTTCCTTGTCAAATTACTCCTTCCAAAGTGTATCACCTCACACTTTTCAGGGTTAAATTCCATCTGCCACTTATCTGCCCATTTGACCATCCCATCTATATCTTCCTGTAGCCCAAGACACTCAACCTCACTGTTAACCACCTGGCCAATCTTTGTGTCATCCGCAAACTTACTAATCCTACCCCCACATAGTCATCTATGTCGTTTATATAAATGACAAATAATAGGGGACTGAGCACAGATCCCTGTGGTACGCCACTGGACACTGGCTTCCAGTCACTAAAGCATCCTTCTGTCATCACCCTCTGCCTCCTACAACTAAGCCAATTTTGAATCCACCTTATCAAATTACCCTGTATCCCATGTGCATTTGCCTTGTTTATAAGTCTCCCATGTGGGACCTTGTCAAAGGCTTTGCTGAAATCCATATAAACTACATCAACTGCACTACCCTCATCTACACACCTGGTCACCTCCTCAAAAAATTCAATCAAATTTGTTAGGCATGACCTCCCTCTGACAAAGCCATGCTGACTGTCCCTGATCAAACCTTGCCTCTCCAAGTGGAGATAAGATTCTCTTAGAACCATAGAAAAGTTACAGCACAGAAGGAGGCCATTCGGCCCATCTTGTCCATGCCAGCCCGAGGACACCCAGGTGCCCTTTCTAATCCCACCTTCCTGCACCCGGCCCATAGCCCTGCAGCTTACAGCACTTTAGGTGCAGATCCAGGTACTTTTTAAAAGAGTTTAAACTTTCTGCCTCTACCACCAACTTGGGCAGCGAATTCCAGACACCCACTACCTTCTGCGTAAAAAAGTTCTTCCTCATGTCCCCCCTACACCTTCTGCCACTTATCTTGAATCTATGTCCCCTGGTTCTAGAATTCTCCACCAAGGGAAACAATTTTATCCTGTCCACTCTATCTATTCCCCTCATGATTTTGTACACCTCAATCAAGTCACCTCTCAGCCTTCTTTGTTCTAAGGAAAATAACCCCAACCTATCCAATCTCTCCTCATAGCTACACTTTTCTAACCCTGGCAACATTCTTGTAAACCTCCTCTGCACTCTCTCCAGAGCTATTCCGTCCTTCCTGTAATGTGGTGACCAGAACTGCACACAATACTCCAGTTGTGACCTCACCAGTGTTTTATACAATTCTAACATTATATCCTTACTTTTATATTCTATACCTCTGCCAATGAAGGAGAGCATTCCATATGCCTTCTTTACAACCTTGTCTACTTGAACTGCTGCCTTCAGGGACCTGTGTACTTGTACACCAAGATCTCTCACTTCATCTACCCCTCTTAGTATATTCCCATTTATTTTGTAATCCCTGTAACTGTTTGACCTCCCTAAATGTATGACCTCACACTTCTCTATGTTAAAATCCATCTGCCACTTTACCACCCACTCCACCAACCCATCGATATTGTTTTGGAGATTATGGCTATCCTCTACACTATCCACTACTCGGCCAATCTTTGTGTCATCTTACCTTTGAAAATTTAATTCTGTTCCTGTCCAGCCCATTAACAAGTTCTTCAACGAGCTTTTACAGCTAGTTAATTGGAGGCATGGATCCCGCCAGCCTTCCCTTTAAAAATCCTAGTACATCACAGAGGTTGGAAGACTGACACACTATCTGGGAACGCTGGTTTCAAAATGTGCCCGTACCTGACCTCTGCCCCATGATCGGCACCAGGTCGGAGAGAGGAGGCACAAGGCCGGGCAGGTTAAAGTGGCCCACGGCTTGGTAACAAAATCCCAAGCACCTCCCTCCAACTTCAGGACTTGCACAGAATAATGAACGTGCACCTCAAAAGAAAATCAAAGTTTACAACGCCAATGTAGAGGGAGAGTTCCCAATCGTCAGTCACCACTTCTTCAGTTTTGGATCAGATGGTTGAGTTTTCAAATGGGCTGCCTGGAAACTATTTAAATCGTAAACCAGGCACAAAAAACCTTTTTTTTGATAAAAATTCAATTGTTTCCATATATGGGTTGTTGAACATCAATTCCGATAATTTTCACCAACAATGAATCAACCCTTAGAATTGAATTCAGGATCCATTTCCAAACACACACTGTACTAGGCTAAAGGTCACGACTCAAAACACAAGTGCCTACTGCAAGATTTCCCTGCCCCCATCTAGTTCATTAAAAGGACCACAACATTGAAATGAACAAAGGAAAAGGAGGCCATTCAGCCCCTCAAGACTGTTCCCTCGCTGAATTAGATCAAGGCCCATCTGTATTTTAACTCAGTTAAAACACTCAGCAGTCTCAGTTTTGAATTTTTCAATTAAATCCCAGCCTCAACAGCTTTTTTTGGGAGGGGAGGAGAGGAGAGGGGAGGGGGAGACTGTTCCAGGTTTCCATTCCTCTTTGTGTGACGTGCTGCCTGACATCACCCCTGCAGGGCCTGGCTCCAATTTTACGAGGTTCTGACTACCCCAGCAGAGGAAATAGTTTCTCTCTATCAACCCTATCCAATCCTTAAATCATCTAAAAACACCTTAAACAGTTAGATCACACCTTAATCTTCCGTGTTTAAGACAATCCCAGCCTTGTATACAAGTGACTTTAACACTTTAAACATAATAAAATGTCCCCAAGAGCTCACTCCTCCCGTAATTGGCAGTCAGAGAGTGAGTGAACATTGCTCCAGACAGAGCATCTCCTGCAGCCTCAGGGAAGCTCAGGAAGCAGCAGCCAGCTGACTGTGATCCAGCGGGGTGCAGGATTCCTGACCGAGGATTTACCACCATTGCTCTGTCCCGTGTAAAGGTCTCGCTCCAGCCACTTCATGGATGTGAAGTCAAGTCACATTCAAAACAAAAACAGAATTACCTGGAAAAACTCAGCAGGTCTGGCAGCATTGGTGGAGAAGAAATCAGTTAACGTTTCGAGTCTTCATGACCCTTCGGCAGAACTGAAAGTTCACATTCAGTCTGACTGCAAACATGCTAGGGCAGCGAATAGCAGACACACCCTTTGACCCAGTCCCCAGGCTACAACATCCAAAAAAAAAACACACTCGCATCAAGAGCAGTTTTTAAAGGTGAGAGAGCCCCAGAAGCCAGCTCAGTCCGGGAGGCTCCCCCCAGGTAACCCTGGATGCTTCATCTAGTTCCGCCTGTAAACCCAGCAGCTGCTTCCCCAGGGAAGGTGCTCGGAGATCAGCAACTCCACTCCACACTGCAAAAAGCAGCAATGTTCTCACACACGGCCATAGGTTTCCACAAAAGGTGGGAGGAGCCGTGAAACTTCCTGCCCAGGAACAGATCCAGGTCCAGATCAGGTGGGAGGACTGGCCTGGGAGGACCTGACAGTCTGATTTGGGTTTTGAGGGATGGAACGAGCATCGTTTCCTGGTTTTCGGGGTGAGGATTTGTTGATTTGCAATTGGCAATGGGGGTGGGGAGCTGCCAGCCAGTTAGGGATCATCCGACGCCTCAACAAGAAACTTTACCTCTTTCTTTCAGGTGCAAAGGAACGCAAACTCCAACAACTCATCGACACCAACACCCATCCAGGACCCTCCACGCCTGCCTGTCCCTCTGTCCCCACTCCATCTTCCAATCCCAGCCCCGGCCGTGTATTCACTATACCCCCTGACCTTCCCCTCTCCAATGCTGAACGTTCAGTGCTCAGCAAAGGACTCAGTTTCATACCCTTACGCCCTCATCTCAATGAATTTCGGGTTTGGCACGATGCTGAACTCTTCTTCCGCCGTCTTCGTATCCGTGCTCACTTCTTTGGGCAGGAGTCCTCTCCCCGTTCAACGGATCCTTTTACCCACCTCCAATATTCTCCCTCCACCTGGACCCCTCCCTCTGGATTCTTACCTTCTCTTGATCTTTTCACTGAGAACTGTCGGCATGACATCAGTCGTCTCAATTTCTCTGCTCCTCTCACCCATTCTAATCTGTCTCTCTCTGAACTCACTGCACTCCGTTCTCAGGTCCAACCCCAACATTGTCATCAAACCCGCTGACAAGGGTGGTGCTGTTGTTGTCTGGCGCACTGACCTCTACCTCGCGGAGGCTGAGCGTCAACTCGCAGACACTTCCTGCTACCTCCCCCTGGACCATGACCCACCACTGAACATCAAGCCATTGTTTCCAGGATTGTCACTGACCTCATCTCCTCCGGAGATCTTCCCTCCACAGCTTCCAACCTGATAGTCTCCCAACCTCGGACGGCCCGCTTCTACCTCCTACCCAAAATCCACAAACAGCACTGTCTCGGCAGACCGATCGTGTCAGCCTGTTCCTGCCCCACGGAACTCATTTCTTGCTATCTTGACTCCATTCTCTCTCCCCTTGTCCAGTCTCTTTCCACCTACATCCGCGATTCCTCTGACACCTTACATCATATCAACATTTCCAGTTCCCTGGCCCCAACCGCTTCCTCTTCACCATGGACGTCCAATCCCTCTACACCTCCATACCCCACTGGGATGGTCTGAGGGCTCTCCGCTTCTTCCTCGAACAGAGGCCCGAACAATCCCCATCCACCACTACTCACCTCCGTCTGGCTGAACTTGTTCTCACACTGAACAATTTCTCCTTTAACTCCTCTCACTTCCTCCAAATAAAAGGTGTGGCTATGGGTACCCGCATGGGCCCCAGCTATGCCTGTCTCTTTATGGGGTATGTGGAACATTCCTTGTTCCAGTCCTACTCTGGCCCCCTCCCACAACTCTTTCTCTGGTACATCGATGATTACTTCGGTGCTGCTTCATGCTCTCGTCGGGACCTGGAAAAATTTATTAATTTTGCTTCCAATCTCCAACCCCTCCATCATTTTCACATGTCCCATCTCTGACACTTCCCTTCCCTACCTTGACCTCTCTGTCTCAATTTCTGGTGATAGACTGTCCACCAATATCCATTACAAGCCTACCGACGCCCACAGCTACCTCGACTACAGCTCCTCACACCCCGCTTCCTGTAAGGACTCCATCCCATTCTCTCAGTTCCTTCGTCTCCGTTCCATCTGTTCTGATGATGCCACTTTCAAAAACAGTTCCTCTGACATGTCCTCCTTCTTCCTTAACCGAGGTTTTCCACCCACGGTCGTTGACAGGGCCCTCAACCGTGTCCGGCCCATCTCCCGCGCATCTGCCCTCACACCTTCCTCTCCCTCGCAGAAACATGATAGGGTCCCCCTTGTCCTCACTTATCACCCCACCAGCCTCCGCATTCAAAGGATCATCCTCCGCCATTTCCGCCAACTCCAGCATGATGCCACCACCAAACACATCTTCCCTTCACCACCCCCCCAGCGGCTTTCCGCAGGGATCGTTCCCTCCGGGACACCCTGGTCCACTCCTCCATCACCCCCTACACCTCAACCCCTTCCCACGGTACCTTCCTATGCAACTGCAGAAGGTGCAACACCTGCCCCTTTACTTCCCCTCTCCTCACCGTCCAAGGGCCCAAACACTCCTTTCAAGTGAAGCAGCATTTCACTTGCACTTCCCTCAATTTAGTCTACTGCATTCGTTGCTCCCAATGCGGTTTCCTCTACACTGGAGAGACCAAACGCAGATTGGGTGACCGCTTTGTAGAACACCTTTGGTCTGTCTGCAAGCATTACCCAGACCTCCCTGTCGCTTGCCATTTCAACACTCCACCCTGCTCTCTTGCCCACATGTCTGTCCTTGGCTTGCTGCATTGTTCCAGTGAAGCTCAACGCAAACTGGAAGAACAGCACCTCATCTTCCGACTAGGCACTTTACAGCCTTCTGGGCTGAATATTGAGTTCAACAATTTCAGATCATGAACTCTCTCCTCCATCCCCACCCCCTTTCCGGTCCCCCTTTTTTCCAATAATTTATATAGATTTTTCTTTTCCCACCTATTTCCATTATTTTTAAATGTATTTCCATCCATTGTTTTATCTCTGCCTTTTAGCCTATTTCGATCCCTTCACTCCACCCCAACTAGGGCTATCTGTCCCTTGCTCGTCCTGCTTTCTACCCTTAGTGTCCCCATTAGCACATTCCTTAGATAATATCACCACCGTCAACACCCCTTTGTCCTTTTGTTTATGACATCTTTGGCAATCTCTTCTTTGCCTCCACCTATCACGGGCCCTCTATCCAGCTCTACCTGTCCCACCCCCGTCAACCAGCTTATATTCCACTTCATTTCTATATTTCTTAGTTCTGTTGAAGAGTCATACGGACTCGAAACGTTAACTGTGTTCCTCTCCGCAGATGCTGCCAGACCTGCTGAGTTTTTCCAGCTATTTTTGTTTTTGTTAGGGATCACTTCCTTTTCTCTCTATAGTCGCTTTCCTCCTGTTGGGCTTTGCCAACACAGTGGCCCAGATCTTCCGATTTCCACATGGTCATATCCCTCCAAGATGCACTGGGGGACCCCACAGGATTTGCCCAGGAAATTCTCATTTTCGATGGGCAATTCCCCTGCGTCTGGGACCCTCCGAAACTCTGATTTAAAACTGGAGACGTTGGATGAATCCATCTCCCTTAGCAGAGCAAGTACCCAGGAAGTTAGAAGGATTAAAACCAGTTCTGATTCCTGGGTAACTATACTACTGACAGCCCTGACACCCCACTGGACACCACCTGACTACCCCTGAACACCACCCCCCCAAACCCAACCCCGACTACTGAGCTGACCCAACTACCCCCAAACCAACTATCTCCTACTGCCCGACTGCCTCCCATCTACTCCCCCGAACCCACTCGACTCCCTCACCCACCCACCTGTCACCCTACCCCTCACTTACCCACCTGCCATCCTTCCTCCTCACCCACCCAACTGCCACCCTACTCTTGGGAGATTCAGCCCAGTGTGAAGAGGGAAGCCAGGCAGCTTTGTCACTGAAGGGTTGGATGTTATTCTGGAAGACCAATGGCCTTGGTGACACTGCCTGACTCCTGTTCAAAAATCCAGGCAACTGCAGCTCCGCAATGTTAGAGAGAGTGGGTAAAGGGGAATTGGTGGAATGTGAGCATTGAGTGTTCTCCAGGATCTGTTCAGGGGTCTTGACTTTTCACAATATTAATTAAAGACAGAAATTTTAAATCCTCTGCTCCAAAGCCTGTGGATGCTGGGATACAGTTGGACCTTTTGGGACTGAGATTGGTAAGTTGTTGTTGTGCAGACTAGGTGAGAATGGTGTAAGGTGTGAAGAGAACACAAAGAGGCTGCAGGGAGATACAGACAGGTAGGAAGGGTGGGTAAAAGAGGTAGCAATGGAATATAATGTGGGGGAATGTAAGGTTATACACTTGCTCAGTAATAGAAAAACAGTATTTTAAATGGTGACAAATTATTAGCTATTGATGCTCAGAGGGATTTGGGGGTCCTTATACACAAAACACAGAGTTAATTAATATACAGGTAAAGCAAGCAGTTTGAAAGGCAAATGTTATGTTGGCCTTTATTGAAAGGAGGTTGGGGTAAAAGAGTAAGGAATTCTTGCTGCAATTAAACAGGTGATAAGAGTACATGCAGAGCACTGCCAACAGTCTTAGCTTCTTTATCTAGGGTCCTATATATCATATACTTGTTTTTGAAAGGCTATGTTGAACATTCACTCAATTGCTTCATGGGATCAAAGGGGTGTCCTATGCGGAGAGTTTGAGTAATATGGGTCTATATTCCCTAGAGTTCAGAAGATTTGTTAAAATTTATTAATTCACAAGATGTGGGCATCACTGGCTGGGTCAGCATTTATTGCCCATCCCTAGTTGCTCTTGAGAAGGTGGTGGTGAGCTGCCTTCTTGAACCACTGCAGTCCATGTGGTGTAGGTACACCCACAGTGCTGTTAGGGAGTGAGTTCCAGGATTTTGACCCAGCGACAGTGAAGGAACAGCCGATATATTTCCAAGTCAGGATGGTGAGTGGCTTGGAGGGGAACTTCCAGGTGGTGGTGTTCCCATCTATCTGCTGCCCTTGTCCTTCCAGATGGTAGTGGTCATGGGTTTGGAAGGTGGTGTCTAAGGAGCCTTGGTGAGTTCCTGCAGTGCATCTTGTAGATGGTACACACTGCTGCTACTGTGCGTTGGGGGTGGAGGGAGTGAATGTTTGTGGATGGGGTGTCAATCAAGTGGCTGCTTTGTCCTGGATGGTGTCAGGTTCCTTGAGTGTTGTTGGAGTTGCACTCATCCAGACAAGTGGGGAGTATTCCATCACACTCCTGACTTGTGACTTGTAGATGGTGGACAGACTTTGGGGAGTCAGGAAGTGAGTTACTTGCAGCAGGATTCCTAGCCCCTGACCTGCTCTTGTAGCCACAGTATTCATATGGCTAGTCCAGTTCCGTTTCTGGTCAACGGTAAACCCCAGCATGTTGATAATGGGGGATTCAGTGATGGTAATGCCATTGAATGCCAAGGGGTGATGGCTGGATTCTCTCTTGTTGGAGATGGTTATTGCCTGGCACTTGTGTGGTGCGAATGTTACTTGCCACTTGTCAGCCCAAGCCTGGATATTGTCCAGGTCTTATTGCATTTGGACATGGACTGCTTCAGTATCTGAGGAGTTGCAAATAGTGCTGAACATTGGGCAATCATCAGCGAACATCCCCACTTCTGACCTTATGATGGAAGGAAGGTCATTGATGAAGCAGCTGAAGATGGTTGGGCCGAGGACACGACCCTGAGGAACTCCTGCAGTGATCTCCTGGAGCTGAGATGACTGACCTCCAACAACCACAACCATCTTCCTTTGTGCTCGGTATGACTCCAACCAGCAGAGAGTTTCCCCCTGATTCCCATTGACTCCAGTTTTGCTAGGGCTCCTTGATGCCACACTCGGTCAAATGCTGCCTTGATGTCAAGGGCAGTCACTCTCACCTCACCTCGGGAATTCAGTTCTTTTGTCCATGTTTGAACCAAGGCTGTAATGAGAGATGATCTCACTGAAACAGAACAATTCTTACAGGGCTTGGAAGGGTAGATGCTGAGAAGCTGGCTGGAGAGTTTAATCTGGGCACTGTTTCAGAATAAGAAGTCGGCCATTTAGGACTGAAGTAAGGAATTTTTTTTTTCACTCAAAGGTTTGTGAATCTCTGGAATTTTCTACCCCGGAGAGCTGTGGATGCTCCACTATTGTGTATATTCAAGCTAGAGATCGATAATGTTTTGGATTGTAAGGGAATTGAAGAATACGAGGATCTGGTTGGAGAGTGGAATTTTGGTCAAAGATTGGTCACGATGTTATTGAATTACAGAGCAGGCTTGAGGGGAAGAATGGCCTCCTCTTGTCCTATTTCCTATCCTTCAGTGTCCTTACATAAGAACATATGGATCAGGAGTGGGTGCATGGTGTTGAGCTACAGGTTGGTTGCCATCTCATTGAGTGGCTTTCTTCTGTTCCTATGTTAGTTCCATTGTACCTGTAACTGGGAAATATTAGCTGTGTTTGGGGACCATTGAGCAGGAAGAACCTGACTAAAGGTACATGGTACGGGCCATCCTTACAAAGCCAAATTAAGCAGTGATTGATTCAGCAGAAATTATTGAAGGGTTTAAAATCCTCTCGGGTGGATATAGACAATCCCCCCGACTACTTCAAGAGCAGGGGAGCTCTTCCTAGTGTCTTTGTCAATGTTATCCCTCAACAAACATCACTACATCTGATTATCTGCTCAATATCAAACTAGCTGCTCTGTCTCCTACATTACAACAGTGACTACACTACAGAAATACATCATTGGCTGCAAAGTGTCGAGGTGAGCAACGCTATAGAAATGCTAGTCATTACTAAGTTATTACTAGTGAGTGACTCAGCATTTCCCGGGTTTACCTGCTCAGGTGGTTTCCAGCTATTGCAGGATTGGAAACTCTCTTCTGGTGATAGTTTGTCCTGTTTACACCATTGCCTGGTTCCAGGTGAAGAAAGTAAAGTCCCAGGAATCTAAAAAATGGAACACACCACAGTTTAATCAGTGAGAACCCGAAAAATAAACCCCCCCACTGTGAGAACCCCCCAAAAATGCCCCCCCACTGAGAACCCCTAGAACATACCCCCCCCCACACTGACAATCCCCAGAACATACCCTCCCACAACTGAGAACCCCCAGAACATACCCCCCACATTGAGAACCCCCAGAACATACCCCCGCCCCCCCGCACTGACAATCCCCAGAACATACCCCCCCAATGAGAACCCCCAGAACATACCCCCCCCAATGAGAACCCCCAGAACACACCCCCCAACTGAGAACACCCAGAACATACCCCCCCACTGAGAACCCCCAGAACATACCCCCCCACTGAGAACCCCCAGAACATACCCCCCCACTGAGAACCCCCAGAACATACCCCCCCCAATGAGAACCCCCAGAACATACCCCCCCCACGAGAACCCCCAGAACATACCCCCCCAATGAGAACCCCCAGAATATACCCCCCCCAATGAGAACCCCCAGAACACACCCCCCAACTGAGAACACCCAGAACATACCCCCCCACTGAGAACCCCCAGAACATACCCCACCCACTGAGAACACCCAGAACATACCCCCCCCACTGAGAACACCCAGAACATACCCCCCCACTGAGAACCCCCAGAACATACCCCACCCAATGAGAACCCCCAGAACATACCCCCCCCAATGAGAACCCCCAGAACATACCCCACCCAATGAGAACCCCCAGAACACACCCCCCAACTGAGAACCCCCAGAACATACCCCCCCCAATGAGAACCCCCAGAACATACCCCACCCACTGAGAACACCCAGAACATACCCCCCCCCACTGAGAACCCCCAGAACATACCCCCCCACTGAGAACACCCAGAACATACCCCCCCACTGAGAACCCCCAGAACATACCCCCCCACTGAGAACCCCCAGAACATACCCCCCCACTGAGACCCCCCAGAACATACCCCCCCCACTGAGAACCCCCAGAACATACCCCCCCCAATGAGAACCCCCAGAACATACCCCCCCCAATGAGATCCCCCAGGCTATGCCAGTCTATAATTGGGGGGGCAGTAAGGGGGTGCTCTCAGGTTGTGACCCCATTGAGATTAGTTGACAGTGTTCAAAACTACAAGAATAACTTTTCAAAAACTTACCAATTTTGCTTAAAAATATTGATCAACCTTTTCATCAGAAAAGGCAGCAGGAGGTAGAGAATTGGGGATACTTGAAACCAGAAATATAAAACACGAGAATTCCAAACCTAGTATTTAGTGTAATCCTCTCCCCCCCGGTACAGCCACAATGTTTCCCAGTGGAAATGGATGAGAAATCCCAGCTCTATAGCGTACACCAGGGTGAGTTACAAACAAAATCCATTTTACAGGAACAACTCATTTTCACATTGCAAGGCAGGGCTGTTAGATACAGAGACTGTACAGACGTACTGGTTACGAGGAACAAATAAAATAAAGATAATTTGTCAATGTGTAAATTAAACCCAATGAGTTTGTGGAAACAGTTTGAAATATTATATTTAGGAACTGTTGTTTCTATTTGCAATGAGCAGGCTCTAGCCCTCAGTTTAAATAGGCCTCGTACACTGGGTCCTGTTACAGTAGTTAATTCTTACGCTCCCTACACACAAGTTTGGAAGGTTAACCCTTTACATGCCGTATGGTAATGAGATGCCTTTGTGACTGGTGGTAGTTCCTGGAGGTATCTACTGCAAGTTCTAGAAGTGAAGCCCTGTGTATTTTATTACCCACGCATTCTTGGGATAAGGTGTTAAAGCAAGGCCCCATATGCCCTCTCAGGATCAAAGGAGAGCAGAGGAGGTCTCCCTGGTGTCCTGGGCAATATGCATCCCTCAACTATATCACTAAAACTGATTATCTGGTCAATATCACATCGCTGTTTGTGGGATCTTGCTGTGTGTAATTTGGCAGATGTGCTTCCTACATTACAACAGTAACTGCATTTCAAAAGTACTTCATCTGGGGTAGGAAGGGGTGCTCTGTATCCTTTGGGGGGGCAGTAAGACTTTAAAATGCTTTAGAATATTCTGAGATAGTGGAAGTCTTTGATTGGTTATGGGACCTACAACACTATAGAAACCAGGACAGTATATTTCACAAGGAATCCAATTATTACAATTCCTGATGTATCCAAGCAGTTCCTGCACTGGTTACAAACATTCTGCACAGTGCAACAGCAGCTAGGCAGTGTCTCTACCCTGTGTAACACCATGAACACATGGCACCGATCTCATTGCCCACAGCTGTCTGGATTGTGCTGAGTGTAAGCTCAGGGCAGTGGAGGGGAGAAGAGTGACCTTCTGTTGGAGGGGAGGCGGTGGTATTGTCACTGGGCTGGTAATCCAGAGACCCCGGGTGATGCTTTGGGGACCCGGGTTTAAATTCCACCACGGAATTCAATAAAAAATCTGGAATAAAAGTAATGATGACCATGAAACTACTGTCCTTTAGGGAAAGAAATCTGCTATCCTTACTGAAAGAACATAAGAACCAGGAGTAGGCCATTCGGCCCCTCAAGCCTGCTCTGCCATTCAATAAGGTCAAGGCTGACGTGGTTGTGGCTTCAACTCCACTTTCCTGCCTGTGCCCCAAAACTCTTAAATCTCTCGTCAATCAAAAATCTGTCTAATTCAGCCTTGAATATATTCATTGGCCCAGCCTCCACTGCTCTCTGGGGAAGAGAATTCCAAAGACTAACAACCCTGTGAGAGAAGAAATTCCTCCTCATCTCTCTCCTAAATGGGAGATCCCTTATTCTGAAACCGTGTCCCTTGGTTCTAGATTCCCCCACGAGAGGAAACGGCCTCTCAGCATCCACCCTCTCAAGGCCCCTCAGAATCTTATATCTTTATATGAGATCACCTCTCATTTTTCTACACTCCAAAGAGTATAGGCCCAACTTCCTCAACCTTTCCTCATAAGACACCCCCTTCATCCCAGAAATCAGCTTAATGAACCTTCTCTGAACTGCTTCCAATGTGAGTCTATCCTTCCTTAAATAAGGAGACCAAAATTGCACACACACTCCAGGTGTGGTCTCATCTATGCTGACGCCAGGGACTCAGAGCAAGGGGGGGAAATCAGTGGAAGGTGGGGCTGCGGAGGTTGCAGGACTGAATTGTTGGGGGGGGTGGTGGGGGGGGGGGGGGTGGGAGCGATGAAGGGATGTCAGGTTCAGTGAGTAATTATTCCCAACCACTCCCTCCCAACCACCTGGTTCAATGCAGTGTCTGTGGCCCAGCATTTCACCTTGGAGGTGACTGTCCCCCTTACCCCCACCAGCACTTAATGTTACCTGCCCAAACCTACCAACCAGTCAACTCTACCCTGAAGACTCTCACCCCCTTTTCACAATGAACCACTTTATATTAATCACTGTAAGACTTTTTTTTACATTAAAGGTGTTATGTAAAGGCAAGTTGTTGTATGTCTCGCTATAAATAATTTGTAACTTTACATTTAGCATTCCAAGGTATGAGGGCAAGTAAACTCTGAAATCCTTTCTGTACAAATCCCAAATCAAATATTTTTGGATGCTGAGCCATCATACATCTCAAGGAAAATTGTGGGATAATTTAAAATGGGATGTGTATGTGGTGACTTGTTGAGGTGATGAATGTACTATCTGCAGGATCCTATGTTTGCTCCGTTGGCTGATCTGAAGTGAATGTGAAGCAGGGATTTGACAACTGGTCTGCGCTTCCTTGGGTAACGCATGAGGAGATCAGTCAGAGCCCTTTTCCTCCATTTATCACTCCATGACTCCATCTAGAAAGTGTGCATGTGTGGCTATTGGGTCAGGATAGGACTAGATCATCTGTTGTTGAATAGCCTATGAAAACTCACCCTCATGCGAAGCATAGCCACCTGAGTGATATTAACGGCAGCCAATGCCTGTAGGAACACAATCTCCAATCAGAGCCATACCTTGAGGCCAGGGCAGAGGTTTTCATTAATTGTTGTCTCCCTGGACCAGTGTGGAGAGGGTCACTAAATCCAGAATGAAGTGGCCTTTGTTTAAACATGTGTGACATCAAGGAGCCTTTATCAAAATTGAGGTCAATGGGAATGCACTGGTTAGACTTCTACCGAGCACAGAAGAAGATGGTTGTGATTGTTGAAGACCAGTCAGCGCCAGGACATCCTCAGGGTAGTGTCCTCGGCCCAACCATCTTCAGCTGCTTCATCAATGACCTTCCTTCCATCATAAGGTCAGAAGTGGGGATGTTCGCTGATGATTGCACAATGTTCAGCACCATTCACAACTCCTCAGATACTGAAGTGGCCCATGTCCAAATGCAGCAAGACCTGGACAATATCCAGGCTTGGGCTAAGCTGCAAACAACATTTGCGCCACACAAGTGCCAACCAATGACCATCTCCAACAGAAAGACTCCTAACGGTATTATCATTGTTAAATGTCAACACGATCAACAATCAACATCCTGGGGGTTACCATTGACCAGAAACTAAACTGGACCAGCCATATAAATACTGTGGCTACAAGAGCAGGTCAGAGGCTAGGAATCCTGCGATGAGTAACTCACCTCCTGACTCCCCAAAGCCTGTCCACAAGGCACAAGTCAGGAGTGTGATGGAATACTCCCCACTTGCCTGGATGAGTGCAGCTCCCACAACACTCAAGAAGCTCAACACCATCCAGGACAAAGCAGCCGCTTGATTGACACCCCATCCACAAACATTCACTCCCTCCACCACTGATGCACAGTAGCAGCAGTGTGTGTACCATCTACAAGATGTACTGCAGGAATTCACCAAGGCACTTTCGACAGCACCTTCCAAACCCACGACCACTACCATCTAGAAGGACAAGGGCAGCAGATAGATGGGAACACCACCACCTGGAAGTTCCCCTCCAAACCACTCACCATCCTGACTTGGGAATGTATCGCCGTTCCTTCACTGTCACTGGGTCATAGTCCTGGAACTCCCTCCCTAACAGCACTGTGGGTGTACCTACACCACATGGACTGCAGCAGTTCAAGAAGGCAGCTCACCACCACCTTCTCAAGGGCAGCTAGGGATGGGCAATAAATGCTGACCCAACCAGTGAAGCCCACATCCCAGGAAATGAAAACACCTCCCACAATGTACCCCCCTCCCCCTCCCCCATGTAGCCCCACCCCCTCCCCCATGTACCCCCCTCCCCCTCCCCCATGTACCCCCTCCCCCTCCCCCATATACCCACCTCCCCTTCCCCCATGTACCCCCTCCCCCTCCCCCATGTACCCCCCTCCCCCATGTACCCCCCTCCCCCATGTACCCCCTCCCTCATGTACACCCCTCCCCCTCCTCCATGTACCCCCCTCCCCCATGTACCCCCCTCCCCCTTCCCCCATGTACCACCCTCCCCCTCCCCCATGTACACCCCTCCCCCATGTACCCCCTCCCCCTCCCCCATGTACCCCCCTCCCCCTCCCCCATGTACCCCCCTCCCCCTCCCCCATGTACCCCCCTCCCCCTCCCCCATGTACCCCCCCTCCCCCATGTACCACCTCCCCCTCCCCCATGTACCCCCTCCCCCATGTACCCACTCCCCCTCCCCCATGTACCCCCTCCCCCATGTACCCCCTCCCCCATGTACCCCCTCCCCCATGTACACCCCTCCCCCTCCCCCATGTACCCCCTCCCCCATGTACCCCCCTCCCCCTTCCCCCATGTACCCCCCTCCCCCTCCCCCATGTACGCCCCTCCCCCATGTACCCCCTCCCCCTCCCCCATGTACCCCCTCCCCCTCCCCCATGTACCCCCCTCCCCCATGTACCCTCCTCCCCCTCCCACATGTACCCCCCTCCCCCTCCCCCATGTACCCCCCCTCCCCATGTACCCCCTCCCCCTACCCCATGTACCCCCTCCCCCATGTACCCACTCCCCTCCCCCATGTACCCCCTCCCCCTCCCCCATGTACCCCCTCCCCCATGTACCCACCTCCCCCTCCCCCATGTACCCCCCCCCCCCTCCCCCATGTACCCCCCTCCCCATGTACCCCCCTCCCCCATGTACCCCCCTCCCCCCTCCCCCATGTACCCCCCTCCCCCTCCCCCATGTACCCCCCTCCCCCTCCCCCATGTACCCCCCTCCCCCATGTACCCCCTCCCCCTCCCCCATGTACCCCCCTCCCCCATGTACCCCCTCCCCCTCCCCCATGTACCCCCCTCCCCCATGTACGCCCTCCCCCTCCCCCATGTACCCCCCTCCCCCATGTACCCCCCTCCCCCTCCCCCATGTACCCCCCTCCCCCCTCCCCCATGTACCCCCCTCCCCCATGTACCCCCTCCCCCTCCCCCATGTACCCCCTCCCCCTCCCCCATGTACCCCCTCCCCCTCCCCCATGTACTCCCTCCCCCATGTACCCCCTCCCCTCCCCCATGTACCCCCTCCCCATGTACCCCCTCCCCCTCCCCCATGTAGCCCCCTCCCCCATGTACCCCCTCCCCCTCCCCCATGTACCCCCTCCCCCTCCCCCATGTACCCCCTCCCCCATGTACCCCCCTCCCCCTCCCCCATGTACCCCTCCCCCATGTAGCCCCTCCCCCTCCCCCATGTACCCCCCTCCCCCATGTACCCCCCTCGCCCTCCCCCATGTACCCCCTCCCCCATGTACCCCCCTCCCCCTCCCCCATGTACCCCCTCCCCCTCCCCCATGTACCCCCCCTCCCCCATGTACCCCCTCCCCCTCCCCCATGTACCCCCTCCCCCATGTACCCCCTCCCCCATGTACCCCCTCCCCCTCCCCCATGAACCCCCTCCCCCATGTACCCACCTCCCCCTCCCCCATGTACCCCCCTCCCCCTCCCCCATGTACCCCCCTCCCCCATGTACCCCCTCCCCCTCCCCATGTACGCCCTCCCCCTCCCCCATGTACCCCCCTCCCCCATGTACCCCTCCCCCTCCCCATGTACCCCCCCTCCCCCATGTACCCCCTCCCCCATGTACCCCCTCCCCCTCCCCATGTACCCCCCTCCCCCATGTACCCCCTCCCCCTCCCCATGTACCCCCCTCCCCCATGTACCCCCTCCCCCATGTACCCCCTCCCCCATGTACCCCCTCCCCCTCCCCATGTATCCCCCTCCCCCATGTACCCCCTCCCCCTCCCTCATGTACCCCCCTCCCCATGTACCCCCTCCCCCTCCCCCATGTGCCCCCCTCCCCCTCCCCCATGTACCCCCTCCCCCTCCCCCATGTACCCCCCTCCCCCATGTACCCCCCTCCCCATGTACCCCCCTCCCCCATGTACCCCCCTCCCCCTCCCCCATGTACCCCCTCCCCCATGTACCCCCTCCCCCTCCCCCATGTACCCCCCTCCCCCTCCCCCATGTACCCCCTCCCCCTCCCCCATGTACCCCCTCCCCCATGTACCCCCCTCCCCCATGTACCCCCCTCCCCCATGTACCCCCCTCCCCCATGTACCCCCTCCCCCTCCCCCACAACATAAAGTTTCTGAAGCGGAGACTGGGATCGGATCTGTTTTTGCGGCTGAATTTGCTGATTCCCTCTTTTATATAAATGACACTCGGAGGATTTGCACCGACAGGAAAACCCCGTCTCCCTCCAGCCCGAGTCCGGCTGTGCCCCGGGGGGAGGGGGTTCCCATCCCCGGGGTTTAGTGTCCGAGACCCCCCCCCCTCTCTGTCCGAGACCCCCCCCTCTCTCTGTGTCCGAGACCCCCCCCTCTCTCTCTGTGTCCGAGACCCCCCCCCCTCTCTCTGTGTCCAAGACCCCCCCTCTCTCTGTGTCCAAGACCCCCCCTCTCTCTCTGTGTCCGAGACCCCCCCCCTCTCTCTGTGTCCAAGACCCCCCTCTCTCTCTGTGTCGAGACCCCCCCCCTCTCTCTGTGTCCAAGACCCCCCCTCTCTCTCTGTGTCCGAGACCCCCCCCCTCTCTCTGTGTCCAAGACCCCCCCCTCTCTCTGTGTCCAAGACCCCCCCCTCTCTCTCTGTGTCCAAGACCCCCCCCCTCTCTCTGTGTCCGAGACCCCCCCCCTCTCTCTCTGTGTCCAAGACCCCCCCCTCTCTCTCTGTGTCCAAGACCCCCCCCTCTCTCTGTGTCCAAGACCCCCTCTCTCTCTGTGTCCGAGACCCCCCCTCTCTCTGTGTCCAAGACCCCCCTCTCTCTGTGTCCAAGACCCCCCCCTCTCTCTCTGTGTCCAAGACCCCCCCCTCTCTCTCTGTGTCCGAGACCCCCCTCTCTCTGTGTCCAAGACCCCCCCCCTCTCTCTCTGTGTCCGAGACCCCCCCCCTCTCTCTGTGTCCAAGACCCGCCCCCTCTCTCTGTGGCAAGACCCCCCCCTCTCTCTCTGTGTCCGAGACCCCCCCCTCTCTCTCTGTGTCCGAGACCCCCCCCTCTCTCTCTGTGTCCGAGACCCCCCCCCTCTCTCTCTGTGTCCGAGACCCCCCCTCTCTCTCTGTGTCCAAGACCCCCCCCTCTCTCTGTGTCCAAGACCCCCCCTCTCTCTCTGTGTCCGAGACCCCCCCCTCTCTCTGTGTCCAAGACCCCCCCCTCTCTCTGTGTCCAAGACCCCCCCCTCTCTCTCTGTGTCCGAGACCCCCCCCTCTCTCTGTGTCCAAGACCCCCCCCCTCTCTCTCTGTGTCCGAGACCCCCCCCTCTCTCTGTGTCCAAGACCCCCCCCTCTCTCTCTGTGTCCAAGACCCCCCCCCTCTCTCTGTGTCCGAGACCCCCCCCCTCTCTCTCTGTGTCCAAGACCGCCCCCTCTCTCTCTGTGTCCAAGACCCCCCCCTCTCTCTGTGTCCAAGACCCCCCCCTCTCTCTCTGTGTCCGAGACCCCCCCCCTCTCTCTGTGTCCAAGACCCCCCCCTCTCTCTGTGTCCAAGACCCCCCCCTCTCTCTGTGTCCAAGACCCCCCCTCCTCTCTCTCTGTGTCCGAGACCCCCCCCCTCTCTCTGTGTCCGAGACCCCCCCCTCTCTCTCTGTGTCCGAAACCCCCCCTCTCTCTCTGTGTCCTAGACCCCCCCCCTCTCTCTGTGTCCGAGACCCCCCCCCTCTCTCTGTGTCCGAGACCCCCCCCCCTCTCTCTGTGTCCGAGACCCCCCCTCTCTCTCTGTGTCCGAGACCCCCCCCCTCTCTCTCTGTGTCCGAGACCCCCCCCCTCTCTCTCTGTGTCCGAGACCCCCCTCTCTCTCTGTGTCCGAGACCCCCCCCCCTCTCTCTGTGTCCGAGACCCCCCCCTCTCTCTGTGTCCGAGACCCCCCCCCCTCTCTCTGTGTCCGAGACCCCCCCCCCTCTCTCTGTGTCCGAGACCCCCCCCCTCTCTCTGTGTCCGAGACCCCCCCCCTCTCTCTCTGTGTCCGAGACCCCCCCCCTCTCCTCTGTGTCCGAGACCCCCCCCCCTCTCTCTGTGTCCGAGACCCCCCCCCTCCCTCTCTGTGTCCGAGACCCCCCCCCTCTCTCTCTGTCCAGAGACCCCCCCCCCCTCTCTCTGTGTCCGAGACCCCCCCCTCTCTCTGTGTCCGAGACATACTCCCCCCGTCCTCTCTCTCTGTGTCCGAGACCCCCCCCCTCTCTCTCTCTGTCCGAGACCCCCCCCCCCCTCTCTCTGTGTCCGAGACCCCCCCTCTCTCTCTGTGTCCGAGAC
>NW_027598958.1:2500-33817 GCF_964194155.1 Cetorhinus maximus
GGTGAGGGAGATTGAGAGAGAGGGACAGAGAGATAGATGGTGAGAGAGATTGAGAGAGAGGGAGACAGAGAGAAAGATGCTGAGAGAGGTTGAGATAGAGGGAGATAGAGAGAGAGATGGTGAGAGAGGTTGAGATAGAGGGAGACAGAGAGAGAGATGGTGAGGGAGATTGAGAGAGAGGGAGACAGAGAGAGAGATGGTGAGGGAGATTGAGAGAGAGGGAGACAGAGAGAGAGATGGTGAGAGAGATTGAGAGAGAGGGACTGCTGCCCCTGGAGTCAGTACAACCAGCCTCTCATTCTGATCTCAGGGGAAGTGTTATTGTGAAATGGAACCAAGAAGCAGAAACAGTTTTGTGGAAGTTTTCGCCCTGACATCGAGTCTGAGGAAAGACTGAGACACATCTGAGAGAGAGAGAGAAGCGGACAGGACAGGAACGGAGGAGAGAAACCCCTCAGACACAAACTATGGAGCAGGATGGTGACTACACGAATATGAGACACATCAAAAACAACACAACAGCCCCCAGTGAACGTAGGTTAAACTGTTCAATAGAGGGAGAGAGAGAGAGAGAGAAAATGGGGTAGGGTTGCAAATTATGAAAATTATAGAGAAACCAAGAGAAAAGGAGAGAGAGAAAAGGAATGGAAAGAAAGAAGGTGGTCAGAAAGAGAGAGACAGGGAGAGAGAGATGGTGAGAGAGAGTGAGAAAGAGATAGACATGGAGAGAGATGGTGAGGGTGATTGAGAGTGGGGGAGACAGAGAGAGAGATGGTGAGAGAGATTGAGAGTGAGAGACACAGAGAGAGAGATGGTGAGAGATTGGCTGAGAGAGACAGAGAGAGGGAGAGAGTGACAGATATTGAGGCTGAGAGAGAGAGAGAGAGATGGTGAGAGTGAGAGAGACAGAGAGAGAGATGGTGAGAGAGACTCTGGCTGAGAGAGACAGAGAGAGGGAGATCGTGACAGATATTGAGGCCGAGAGAGAAAGAGATGGTGAGAGATATTGAGACCGAGAGAGACAGAGAGGGATATGGTGAGAGAGAGTGAGAGAAACAGAGAGAGAGATGGTGAGGGAGATTCAGAGAGGAGGAGACAGAGAGAGAGAGATGGTGAGAGATTGAGAGAGAGGGAGAAAGAGAGAGAGATGGTGAGAGAGATTGAGAGTGAGAGAAACAGAGAGAGATGGTGAGGGAGATTTAGTGAGAGGGGCACAGATATAGAGATGGTGAGAGAGATTGAGAGTGAGAGAAACAGAGAGAGAGATGGTGAGGTTGTTTGAGAGAGAGGGAGACAGAGAGAAAGATGGTGAGAGATTGAGAGAGAGGGACAGAGAGAGATGGCAAGAGAGATTGTGAGAGAGGGAGACAGAGCGAGAGGTGGTTGAGAGACCTTGAGACAGAGAGAGGCACAGAGAGAGACGATGAGAGAGATTGAGAGGGAGAGAGAGAGAGATGATGAGAGATTGAGGCTGAGAGAGAGATAGTGAGAGAGATTGAAAGTGAGAGATGGTGAGAGGTATGGTGAGAGGGATGGTGTGAGAGGGGGACAGAGAGAGAGATGGTGAGAGAGATTGAGAGAGAGGGAGACAGAGAGAGATGGTGAGAGAGATTGAGAGAGAGGGAGACAGAGAGAGAGATGGTGAGAGAGATTGAGAGAGAGGGAGACAGAGAGAGATGGTGAGAGAGATTGAGAGAGAGGGACTGCTGCCCCTGGAGTCAGTACAACCAGCCTCTCATTCTGATCTCAGGGGAAGTGTCATTGTGAAATGGAACCAAGAGGCAGAAACAGTTTTGAGGAAGTTTTCGCCCTGATATCGAGTCTGAGGAAAGACTGAGACACATCTGAGAGAGAGAGAGAGAAGCGGACAGCACAGGAACGGAGGAGAGAAACCTCTCAGACACAAACCATGGAGCAGGACAGCGACTACCTGAATATGAGACACATCAAAAACAACACAACAGCGCCCAGTGAACGTAGGTTAAACTCTTCTACAGAGAGACAGGGTAGAGAGAGAGGGAGAGAGAGCGAGAGGGAGAGAGAGAAAGGAAGAGGGAGACAGAGAGAGTCAGAAAGACAGAATGAAAATTAAAATTTTAGAGAATCCGATAGACAAAGAGAGAGAGAAAAGGAACAAAAAAAGACAGTCAGACAGAGAGAGAGAGAGAGATGGTGAGAGAGATTGAGAGAGAGGGAGACAGAGAGAGAGATGGTGAGAGAGATTGAGAGAGAGGGAGACAGAGAGAGAGATGGTGAGAGAGATTGAGAGAGAGGGAGAAAGAGAGAGAGATGGTGAGAGAGATTGAGAGAGAGGGAGACAGAGAGAGAGATTGAGAGAGAGGGAGAGAGAGAGATGGTGAGTGAGATTGAGAGAGAGGGAGAGAGAGAGAGAGAGATGGTGAGTGTGATTGAGAGAGAGGGACAGAGAGATAGATGGTGAGAGAGATTGAGAGAGAGGGAGACAGAGAGAGAGATGGTGAGAGAGGGAGACAGAGAGAGAGAGGGTGAGAGAGATTGAGAGAGAGGAAGACAGAGAGAGAGATGGTGACAGAGACAGAGAGAGAGAGGGTGAGAGAGATTGAGAGAGAGGGAGACAGAGAGAGAGATGGTGAGAGTGATTGAGAGAGAGGGAGACAGAGAGAGAGATGGTGAGAGAGATTGAGAGAGAGGGAGACAGAGAGAGAGAGGGTGAGAGAGATTGAGAGAGAGGGAGACAGAGAGAGAGAGGGTGAGAGAGATTGAGAGAGAGGGAGACAGAGAGAGAGATGGTGAGAGAGATTGTGAGAGAGGGAGACAGAGAGAGAGATGGTGAGAGAGATTGAGAGAGAGGGAGACAGAGGGAGAGATGGTGAGAGAGATTGAGAGAGAGGGAGACAGAGAGAGAGATGGTGAGAGAGATTGAGAGAGAGGGAGACAGAGAGAGAGATGGTGAGAGAGATTGAGAGAGAGGGACTGCTGCCCCTGGAGTCAGTACAACCAGCCTCTCATTCTGACCACAGGGGAAGTGTCATTGAGAAATGGAACCAAGAAGCAGAAACAGTTTTGAGGAAGTTTTCGTCCTGACATCGAGTCTGAGGAAAGACTGAGACACATCTGAGAGAGAGAGAGAAGCAGACAGGACAGGAACGGAGGAGAGAGACCCACGAGACACAAACTATGGAGCAGAACACCGGATATACGAATATGAGACACATAGAAAACAACACGACAGCCCCAGTGAACGTAGGTTAAACTGTTCAATAGAGGGAGAGAGACGGGTGGGGGGGTGGGGGGAGAGAGAGAGAGAGAGAGAGAGAGAATGACAGGTTGTGGTACAGATGGAGGGATAGAGAGAGAGGACAAGAGAGACAGAGAGAGAGAGAGAAAGAGGCAGAAAGACAGAATAGGTATGAAAATTATAGAGAAATCGAGAGACAATGAGAGAGAGAAAAGGAATGAAAAAGAGAGACAGACAGTAAGATAAAGAGAGAGACAGGGAGATGGAGATAGTGAGAGAGACTGAGATAAAGAGAGGCAGAGAATTGGAGAGACATATTGAGAGTGCGAGGTACATAGAGAGAGGTGGCGAGAGAGATTGAGAGAGAGACAGACAGAGAGATTGAGACTGATGAAGTCAGAGAGAGAAAGATTGAGACAGAGACACAAAGTGAGTGTGATTGAGACAGAGACAGAGCAAGAGGTGGTTGAGAGAGCTTGAGACGGAGAGACACAGAGAGAGATGATGAGAGAGATGGAGAGGGAGACAGAGAGAGATGGTGAGAGAGATTGAGGGAAAGGGAGACAGAAAAAGAGATGGTGAGAGGGATTGAGAGAGAGGGAGACAGAGAGAGAGATGGTGAGAGAGATTGTGAGAGAGGGAGACAGAGAGAGAGATGGTGAGAGAGATTGAGAGAGAGGGACTGCTGCCCCTGGAGTCAGTACAACCAGCCTCTCATTCTGATCTCAGGGGAAGTGTCATTGTGAAATGGAACCAAGAGGCAGAAACAGTTTTGAGGAAGTTTTCACCCTGACATCGAGTCTGAGGAAAGACTGAGACACATCTGAGAGAGAGAGAGAAGCAGACAGGACAGGAACGGAGGAGAGAGACCCCCTCAGACACAAACCATGGAGCAGGACGGCGACTACACGAATATGAGACACATCAAAAACAACACAACAGCCCCCAGTGAACGTAGGTTAAACTGTTCAATAGCGGGAGAGAGAGAGAGGGAGAGAGAGAGAGGCAGAGATTCAGAAAGAGAGTGGCAGAGAAATGGAGAGGTTGAAAGTGAGTGAGACAGAGAGAGATGGTGACAGAGATTCAGATTGAAAGAGAGAGAGAGGGTGAGAGGGAGAGAGTGAGAGGGGGAACATAGTGAGATTGAGAGGGGGATCTTTACTCTGTATCTAACCCCGTGCTGTACCTGTCCTGGGAGTGTTTGATGGGGACAGTG
Source organism: Cetorhinus maximus (assembly GCF_964194155.1). Lineage (NCBI taxonomy): Eukaryota > Metazoa > Chordata > Chondrichthyes > Lamniformes > Cetorhinidae > Cetorhinus > Cetorhinus maximus. Next base: position 6,934 of record NW_027598958.1, read on the forward strand.
TAGAGGGAGCTTTACTCTGTATCTAACCCCGTGCTGTACCTGTCCTGGGAGTGTTTGATGGGGACAGTGTAGAGGGAGCTTTACTCTGTATCTAACCCCGTGCTGTACCTGTCCTGGGAGTGTTTGATGGGGACTGTGTAGAGGGAGCTTTACTCTGTATCTAACCCCGTGCTGTACCTGTCCTGGGAGTGTTTGATTGGGACTGTGTAGAGGGAGCTTTACTCTGTATCTAACACCGTGTTGTACCTGTCCTGGGAGTGTTTGATTGGGACTGTGTAGAGGGAGCTTTACTCTGTATCTAACCCCGTGCTGTACCTGTCCTGGGAGTGTTTGATGGGGACGGTGTAGAGGGAGCTTTACTCTGTATCTAACCCTGTGCTGTACCTGTCCTGGGAGTGTTTGATGGGGACGGTGTAGAGGCAGCTTTACTCTGTATCTAACCCCGTGCTGTACCTGTCCTGGGACTGTTTGATGTGGACGGTGAAGAGGGAGCTTCACTCTGTATCTAACCCTGTGCTGTACCTGTCCTGGGAGTGTTTGATGTGGACGGTGTAGAGGGAGCTTTACTCTGTATCTAACCCTGTGCTGTACCTGTCCTGGGAGTGTTTGATGTGGACAGTGTAGAGGGAGCTTTACTCTGTATCTAACTCTCATCCATTGTATATTTTCTGTTTCCGTTTTCCAGAGGTTCCGGAGATCTTGTACGCGGAGCTGAATCTTCTTCCTGCCTCCGGGACATCTAAGGTCCATACAACAGGTTAGTTACGGATATCGTTTGTCAGTCGTAAGATACTGATTTGTGTCAAACCTGCTGCACTTTAGTTGTTTCTCAATTGTGTTTTACATGATGCATTAGGTAGACCTTGATTCTTCCAGTTTCATCTTGTTACGCCTGAGTCAAAATCGTACCTGATCCATCTCCTCTCTGCTTGTTACACCTTAGTTACGTATCTGTTAGACCTTAGTTATGGGTCTGCTAATCTCTGTTTGGAAATCGAATACCCTCCGACTGTCACAACTGTGCGACCCGTATCTTCCCTGTCATTTACATCTCAGTTACGTTTCCGTTGCATTGTAGTAACGTCACAGTTAAGCATGAGCCCTGTCCCTGTTGTACTCCTGTAGTGTGTCACTTGCTTCTTAGTTGCGTGTGTGTTACATCTCAATTACACTTCGCTTACATGTCCATCACACATCCGTTGTATCTTAGCTGTGTTTCTGTTAAGACCTCAGCCACGTGATGATCACACCGTATCTATGTGCCTGCTGTTCCTCGGTTTCCATGCCTGCTCGTTTTGTGTTCCACTTGTTCTATTGGTGAGTTAAGTCTTTGCTAAGTCGCATTTACATGTCAACTGCCTGCAGCTGGTAAAGCAAGCATTTGAGATGCACCTGGCTACGTTCTAGTTAGGTCTTGGCGTGCTCCAGAGCTGAGTGTCATGTCGGTTTGCATATTGTTGCTCTGTCGTTGTCCTCTGCTTCCTACCTACGGCACACGTACTGACCAAAGTGTCCTCATGTTCTTCATCCTTTCTCACTCCGTCTCTCTCCGACTCTCGTAGGTGAACAGGAATCAAGTTACGCCCAAGTCAACTTCACTCCACAGAATCCGCAGTAGAACCAAGGCCCGGAGGTGACCCCAGGCAAAGGAGAGTCACACTGGGAGTGTGGGGTCAGAGGTCACAATGGTTCAGGACAGTCGAGGGGAGGGATGTGGTGAAGGGTGAGGGGATTCACCTCCCTATCCCTGTAACCTCCTCCAACAACTACACCCCTCCCTTTCTCTGTAAACTCCACCAGCCTCGACACCCCTCCCTATCTTTACAATCTCCTCCAGCCCCTACACCCCTCCCTATCTCTGTAACCTCTTCCAGCCCCTACACCCCTCCCTATCTCTGTAACCTCCTCCAGCCCCTACAGCCCTCTCTATCTCTGTAACCTCCTCCAGCCCCTACACCCCTCCTTATCTCTGTAACCTCCTCCAGCACCTACAACCCTCCCCATCTCTTAACCTCCTCCAGCCCCTACACCCCTCCCTATCTCTGTAACCTCCTCCAGCACCTACAACCCTGCCTATCTCTGTAACCTCCTCCAGCCCCTACAACCCTCCTTATCTCTGTAACCTCCTCCAGCCCCTACACTCCTCCCTATCTCTGTAACCTCCTCCAGCCCCTACACCCCTCCCTATCTCTGTAACCTCCTCCAGCCCCTACACCCCTCCCTATCTCTGTAACCTCCTCCAGCCCCTACAACCCTCACTATCTCTGTAAATTCCTACAGCCCCTACAACCCTCCCTATCTCTGTAAATTCCTCCAGCCCCTACACCCCTCCCTATCTCTGTAACCTCCTCCAGCCCCTACAACCCTCACTATCTCTGTAAATTCCTACAGCCCCTACACCCCTCACTATCTCTGTAAATTCCTACAGCCCCTACACCCCTCACTATCTCTGTAAATTCCTACAGCCCCTACACCCCTCACTATCTCTATAACTTCCTGCAGCCCTCTGAGATCTCTGTGTTCCTCCAATTCCGGCCTCTCGAGCGTTCCCCAATTCCCATCGCTCCGCCATTGGTGACCGGGACTTCAGCTGCCTGGGGCCCTAAACTCTGAAATTTCCTCCCTGAACCTCTCTGCCTCACTCTCTGTGTCTTGCTCACTCTCTCTCTGTTTCACTCTCCCTTCCTCTCTCTCTCTGTCTCACTCTCTCTCTTGCTGTATCTGTCTCCCTGCCTCTCCCACTGTCTGTTTCTTACTCTCTCTCTCTCTGTCTCTCCCTCTGTCTGTCTCTCTCTCTCTCCTCCTTTAAGACGCTCCTTGTGCTGATCTCTGTGTCTGAGCTTTTGGTTTCCTGTCCCTAATATTTCCCTGTGTGACTCGGTGTTTGATTCTCTTTGATAAGCCTCCTGTACCGTGCGCTGGGATGCGAAACGAGGGATATAAACGAGAAACGTGGTTGTTGTTTCTCTCAATAAGGGAGGTAGATACGTCACCATTGTCTGTTCCGTGCAGTTACACAGGCTGCTCAACATGGGTCAATCATACTTCTCTATTCCAGGTAAAACTGGACAGGAAACAGCTGGAGGAAAAAGATCAAAAAAATCCAGATGGCCCATCGTGGTCGGACTCATTGTCTTAATCTGCAACTTCGCTATTATTACAGGTCTCACTGTTCACGGTACGGGGAGGAACATCTCACTGTAACACCCTGATATATCCCACACCCCTCACTATAATACTCTGATATATCCCACACCCCTCACTGTAACACTCTGATATATCCCACACCCCTCACTGTAACACTCTGATATATCCCACACCCCTCACTGTAACACCCTGATACATCCCACATCCCTCACTGTAACACTCTGATATAACCCACACCCCTCAATGTAACACTCTGATACATCCCACACCCCTCACTGTAACACCCTGATAAATCCCACACCTCTCACTGTATCAGCCTGATATATCCCACACCCCTCACTGTAACACCCTGATATATCCCACACCCCTCATTGTAACACTCTGATATATCACACACCCCTCACTGTAACACTCTGATATATCCCACACTCCTCACTGTAACACTCTGATATATCCCACACCCCTCACTGTAACACTCTGATATATCCCACACCCCTCACTGTAACACTCTGATATATCCCACACCCCTCACTGTAACACTCTGATATATCCCACATCCCTCACTGTAACACTCTGATATATCCCACACCCCTCACTGTAACACTCTGATATATCCCACACCCCTCACAGTAACACCCTGATACATCCCAAACCACTCACTGTAACACTCTGATATATCCCACACCCCTCACTGTAACACTGTTATATCCCACATCCCTCACTGTAACACTTGATATATCCCACACCCCTCACAGTAACACCCTGATATATCCCACACCCCTCACTGTAACACCCTGATACATCCCAAACCACTCACTGTAACACTCTGATATATCCCACACCCCTCACTTTAACACCCTGATACATCCCACGCCCCTCGCTGTAACACTTTGATATATCCCACACCCCTCACTGTAACACTCTGATATATCCCACACCCCTCACTGTAACACTTTGATATATCCCACACCCCTCACTGTAACACTCTGATATATCTCACACCGCTCACTGTAACACCCTGATATATCCCACACCCCTCACTGTAACACCCTGATATATCCCACACCCCTCACTGTAATACCCTGATATATCCCACACCCCTCACTGTAACACTCTGAAAAATCCCACACCCCTCACTGTAACACTCAGATATATCCCACACCCCTCACTGTAACACTCTGAAAAATCCCACACTCCTCACTGTAACACTCTGATATATCCCACACCCCTCACTGTAACACTCTGATATATCCCACACCCCTCACTGTAACACTCTGATATATCCCACACCCCTCACTGTAACACTGTGATATATCCCACACCCCTCACTGTAACACTGTGATATATCCCACACTATCTCTCACTCCGGCTCCCGCTCTCAGTTCTACAGATGAACAAGGAGTGCGGTGGTGCTGACCCCCTGAACCGGACCTTGGCCATTGCCCTGCGGAACCTGACAGAGCTGGATGGAATGTTCCAGAAATTGTCCGAGACTGCGCGATCGCTCTGCCCAATGCTCCGAAGCTGTTCAGGTGAGTGGGAGCTGCCGGCCGTACTCCTGCCCCCTCCCGCAACATCCCACGCTCTGTCCCATTGGGGTCGCCACCACCTCCTGTCTCCCCGCCCCCACCCACTGTCTTCCCACCCCCAGCCCCTGTCTCCCCACCCCCACCCCCTGTCTCCCCACCCCCACCCCCTGTCTCCCCATCCCCTCCTCTTGTCTCCCCACCTCCACCCTCTGTCTCCCCACCCCCAGCCCCGACCTCCTGTCTCCCCACCCCCACCCCCTGTCTTCCCACCCCCACCTCCTGTCTCCCCACCCACATCCCCTGTCTCCCCGTCCCCACCCCCACCTCCTGTCTCCCCGCCCCGACCCCCTGTCTCCCCACCCCCACCCCCACCCCCTGACTCCCCACCCCCACCCCCAGTCTCCCCACCCCCATCCTCCCCATCCTTCAGTCAAGGCCTCAATCTCCAAGCGGGGGAAGGCCGCACTATCCCGGCCTCTGCCTCCCGGAGTTTGGGACAGGCGAGGGGATGAATCGATCGGTGGGGTGGGGTCTGTCCGACAGATTGAAGGGATTGGATAAGGTGCAGGCGGGCGATCCAAACTTGAAGCCTGAGGCCTACAGGTGAAACCACAGCGACCGGATCCGAGGCGTTGAAAGCAATGAAGAGATTCGATTGGGTCGATGGAGAGAAACTATTTCCTCTGGTCCGGTGGGTTGTGGGGGAGCCGGGGAGGGGGAGTCGAGAACAAGGGGGAAGGAGGTTAAAATTTGAGCCAGGACGTTCAGGGGGGACATCAGGAAACACCTCTTCACACAAAGGGGAGCGGAAATCAGGAACTCTCCACCACCCCCGAAATAAACTGTGGGGGCCGGAGGTCAAAGGGGAACGTCAAAACTGAGATTGAGGGATCGTTGTTGGGGATGGAGGGACACGGAACCGAGGGAGTTAAGATACAGAGCAGATCCAATAGAATGGTGTAAAATGCTCGAGAGGGGCTGAATGGCCTCCTCCTGTTCCTGTGTAACAGGCTCGAGAGGGGCTGAATGACCTCCTCCTGTTCCTTATGCCCCGATATATTTCTCTGAATTAAGTCTGTATAATTTTGCAGAGTCTCTCTGTACGAGCGGCTGGAAAGTTCATAATCATCATTGCTATAGATTCTCAACGAAGAGCAAGGATTGGAACTCGGCAAAAGTACATTGTGAATCCCTAAGTTCACACCTCATCATCATAAATACAGAACAGGAACAGGTGAGAATGACAGACGCATCTGTCAGAATGAGATAGAGAGAAAATATCCCTCTGCACCGTCCCCATCAAACACTCCCAGGACAGGTACAGCACGGGGTTAGATACAGAGTAAAGCTCCCTCTACACTGTCCCCATCAAACACTCCCAGGACAGGTACAGCATGGGGTTAGATACAGAGTAAAGCTCCCTCTACACCGTCCCCATCAAACACTCCCAGGACAGGGACAGCACGGGGTTAGATACTGAGTAAAGCTCCCTCTACACTGTCCCCATCAAACGCTCCCAGGACAGGTTTAGCACGGGGTTAGATACAGAGTAATGCTCCCTCTACACTACATGAACGAGGGTTTCAGTAGTCGATGAGCTGAGACCGGGGTGGTTCTGGGTGATGTTACGGAGTTGGGAAGAGGCCGTCATGGTGACGATGTGGATATGAGGTGGGAAGCCCATCTCCAAGTTAAACACAACCCCAGGGTTGTGAACAGTCTGGTTCAGACTCAGGGAGTTCCCAGGATGGAGTCGGTAACTCAGGAATGGAGTTTGGAACAGAGACGGAAAACAACAGCTTCAGTCTTCCCGATATTGAATCAGAGGGAATGAGGGAGAATTTCCTGAGGAAGGGTTTGGTGTATTTTGGGTATCAGTTGTGTGTGCGTGTTTGTGTGAGTTAAGGCAGTCATACTAACTGATCACATTCCATCATTGTATCTGCTGCAGGATTTCATAAAGAAATCTATCGAGAAAAATCCTGGGGATTACTGGATCGGACTAACAGATCGAGAGAGTGAAGGAAACTGGAAATGGGTGGATGGGAGCACAGTGAGGTGGGTCCCAGCGTCGCATGGAGAGAGAGAGCAGGACAAGGGGATTATTTTGGGATTGATACAGGGCTATGAGGAGAGAGCGGGACAGTGGGATTAGATTGGGATTGATACAGGGCTATGGGGAGAGAGTGGGGCAGTGGGATTAGTTTGGGATTAATACAGGGCTATGGGGAGAGAGTGGGGCAGTGGGATTAGTTTGGGATTGATACAGGGCTATGGGGAGAGAGCGGGACAGTGGGATTAGTTTGGGATTGATACAGGGCTATGGGGAGAGAGCGGGACAGTGGGATTAGTTTGGGGATTGATACAGGGCTATGGGGAGAGAGCAGGATAGTGGGATTAGTTTGGGATTGATACAGGACTATGGGGAGAGAGCGGGATAGTGGGATTAGTTTGGGGATTTGTACAGGGCTATGGGGAGAGTGCGGGACAGTGGGATTAGTTTGAAATTGATACAGGGCTATGGGGAGAGAGCGGGACAGTGGGATTAGTTTGAGGATTTGTACAGGGCTATGGGGAGAGTGCGGGACAGTGGGATTAGTTTGGGGATTGTTACAGGGCTATGGGGAGAGAGCGGGATAGTGGGATTAGTTTGGGGATTTGTACTGGGCTATGGGGAGAGAGCAGGACAGTGGGATTAGTTTGGAGATTTGTACAGGGCTATGGGGAGAGTGCGGGACAGTGGGGTTAGTTTGGGGATTGATACAGGGCTATGGGGAGAGAGCGGGATAGTGGGATTAGTTTGGGGATTTGTACAGGGCTATGGGGAGAGTGCGGGATAGTGGGATTAGTTTGAAATTGATACAGGGCTATGGGGAGAGAGTGGGACAGTGGGATTAGTTTGGGATTGATACAGGGCTATGGGGAGAGAGTGAGACAGTGGGATTAGTTTGGGATTGATACAGGACTATGGGGAGAGAGCGGGACAGTGGGATTAGTTTGGGATTGATACAGGGCTATGGGGAGAGAGCGGGACAGTGGGATTAGTTTGGGATTGATACAGGGCTATGGGGAGAGAGCGGGACAGTGGGATTAGTTTGGGATTGATACAGGGCTATGGGGAGAGAGCGGGGCAGTAGGATTAGTTTGGGATTGATACAGGGCTATGGGGAGAGAGCGGGACAGTGGGATTAGTTTGAGATTGATACAGGGCTATGGGGAGAGAGTGGGGCAGTGTGATTAGTTGGGGATTGATACATGGCTATGGGGTGAGAGCGGGAAAGTGGGATTAGTTTGGGATTTGTACAGGGCTGCAGGCAATTTGTTGAGTCTGTACAGGAATGTGTTGGATTTTTATCGGTATTTTTTATTTCCTCATTTCCCAGTTTTACCCGATGGGAGCAGGGTCAAGCGAATAATCTATTATTATGAAGACTGCGCTATTTTCAGAACCAATGACTGGAATGATGTCTGTTGCACCCATTACTTCCATTTCATCTGTGAGAAAAGGGCACTGCCCTGCGTTGAGGCAGCTGATATTGAGAAATATTGTTCCTGAAGAGAGACTGGGACACAGAACGAGAGTGTCAGGATTGTCCAAAGATCCCCAGCCCCTCCTCCCTTCCCCACAATCCCCGACTGCCCGAGGCCATGTCCGAAAGGTGAAAGTTCATCTGTTCCTCCTCTCCCCCAGGAGGAGCCCCCTGCAGCGCCACCAGTATGGGAGGCAGGAATGACAGCGTGACGGTTGACATTGGAAAACCCCATTTTAAGTCCAGACAGGAATCCGGTGAAATGTTACAGGCCGGAAGTCCTGCACTTCTCGAGCACCTTTCACGAACTCAGGAGATCCCCAATGTGCTATTGCAGCCAATGAACTTTTCAGCCAAAAACTTTGTTTTCATAGTTGTCATGTCCAAAACGAGGCATTGAATTTGCGTGCAGTAAGCTCCCACTGGACTCAGGATAGAACTCGTTCACATCGGAAATAACCTTTGGACGTTTTCTTCTCCGACTTTGGAAATCATGTGAACTAATTTTCAACTCCGTGGTTCTTGAACTGTTACTATCCATAGTTGTAAAAGTTTCCTTTTTCTGTCCTCCATTACTCTGTGTTTGAGTGTGTGTGTGTGTGTGTGTGTGTATGTGTGTGTGTGCATGCACGCACGGGGGGTGGGGGTGTGTGTATGTGCATCTGTTGTGTAGAGGGAACTTTACTCTGTATCTAACCCCGTGCTGTACCTGTCCTGGGAGTGTTTGATGGGGACGGTGTAGAGGGAGCATTACTCTGTATCTAACCCCGTGCTGTACCTGTCCTGGGTGTGTTTGATGGGGACAGTGTAGAGGGAACTTTACTCTGTATCTAACCCCATGCTGTACCTATCCTGGGAGTGTTTGATGGGGACGGTGTAGAGGGAGCTTTACTCTGTATCTAACCCCGTGCTGTACCTGCCCTGGGAGTGTTTGATGGGGACAGTGTAGAGGGAGCTTTACTCTGCATCTAACCCCGTGCTGTCCCTGCCCTGGGAGTGTTTGATGGGGACAGTGTAGAGAATGCTTTACTCTGTATCTAACCCCGTGCTGTACCTGTCCTGGGAGTGTTTGATGGGGACGGTGTAGAGGGAGCTTTACTCTGTATCTAACCCCGTGCTGTACCTGTCCTGGGAGTGTTTGATGGGGAAAGTGTAGAGGGAGCTTTACTCTGTATCTAACCCCAGGCTGTACATGTCCTGGGATTGTTTGATGTGGACAATGTAGAGGGAGCTTTACTCTGTATCTAACCCCGTGCTGTACCTGTCCTGGGAGTGTTTGATGGGGCAGTGTGGAGGGAGCTTTACATTGTATCTAACCCCGTGCTGTCCCTGTCCTGGGAGTGGTTGATGGGGTTGGTGTAGAGGGAGCTTTACTCTATATCTAACCCTAGGCTGTACCTGTCCTGGGAGTGTTTGATGGGGACAGTGTAGAGGGAGCTTTACTCTGTATCTATGTTTATCCCCAGAAGCCTTGAGCTGCCTGGGCCCTGTGATGCAGAGAACTCTCGCTAAACCTCTCCTCCTATATATCTGACTCTCACTCTCTGTCTCTCTCCATTTCTCTCCCTCTTTATCCGGCTCTCTCTCTCTCTGTCTGTCTCTCTCTCTCTCTACCCTCCTTAAGACGCTCCTTGTACCGATCTCTGTGTCTGTGCTTTTGGTTTCCTGTCCCTAATATCTCCCTGTGTGACTCGGTGTTCGATTCTCTTTGATAAGCCTCCTGTACCGTGTGCTGGGATGTGAAACGAGGGATATAAACGAGTAACGTGGTTGTTGTTTCTCTCAATAAGGGAGGTAGATACGTCACCATTGTCTGTTCCGTGCAGTTACACAGGCTGCTCAACATGGGTCAATCTTTACTTCTCTATTCCAGGTAAAACTGGGCAGGAAACAGCTGGAGGAAGAAGATCAATAACTTCAACAAATCTTGGCATCGCCTGCCTCATTGTCTTAATCATCAGTTTGGGTATTGCAATAGGGCTGGGAGTCCATGGTAGGAAGCTGAACCTCACATTGAAACTGTTACAGAGAGTGAACGGAGGCAATACTGAGCTCCTTTATTTTCTCACCCTCTGTGCGTAAGCAGGGGTGTTTTCATGTTGGAAATAGGCTGTGGTGCGTTTACCCAAACCCTCAGTTTGTGAGGTCAGATTTTAAGGGAGAAGCAGCAACATCTCTCTAGGTTTAAATCAGCAGCGTAGTTTATTCATACATTCAAACCCGGGGGGGTCATCACAACTTCATACACACACATAAGCACATAACAGGAGCATAGGAAAAAGCTTTTTTACAGCTTTCAATAACTTAATCGAAGTTGTTTGGTTGAAGAAGGGCCACTTTTCAAATAAAGCAAAAGCAAAAGTTTACGATCCCTTTCAAACACGACACAGCAAATGATATATCCTACACCCCTCACTGTAACACTCTGATATATCCCACACCCCTCACTGTAACACTCTGATATATCCCGCATACCTCACTGTAAATCTCTGATATATCCCACATCCCACAATGTCACACTCTGCTATATCCCACACCCCTCACTGTAACACATTAATATATACCACACGCCCCACTGTAACACACTGATATATCCCACACTCCTCGCTGTAACATTTTGAAATATCCCACACCCCTGACTGTAACACACTCTGATATATCCCACATCCCTCACTGCAACACTCTGATATATCCCACACTCCTCACAGCAACACTGTGATATACCCCATACCCCTCACGGTAACACTGTGATGTACCCCATACCCCTTACTGTAACACTCTGATATATCCCACACCCCTCACTGTAACACTCTGATATATCCCACACCCCTCACTGTAACACTCTGATATATCCCGCATACCTCACTGTAAATCTCTGATATATCCCACACCCCACATTGTAACACTCTGATATATCCCACACCCCTCACTGTAATACTCTGATATATCCCACACCCCTCACTGAAACACTCTGATATATCCCACACCACTCACTGTAACACTGATATATCCCACACCCTCACTGTAACACTCTGATATATCCCGCATACCTCACTGTAAATCTCTGATATATCCCACACCCCACATTGTAACACTGTGATATATCCCACACCCCTCACTGTAATACTCTGATATATCCCACACCCCTCACTGAAACACTCTGATATATCCCACACCACTCACTGTAACACTGATATATCCCACACCCTCACTGTAACAGTCTGATAGATCCCACACCCCTCACTGTAACACTCTGATATAACCCACACCCCTCACTGTAACACTCTGATATATCCCACACCCCTCACTGTAACACTCTGATATATCCCACACCCCTCACTGTAACACTCTGATATATTCCACACCCCTCACTGTAACACTCTGATATATCCCTCAACCCTCACTGTAACACACTGATATATCCCGCATACCTCACTGTTACACTCTGATATATCCCGCATACCTCACTGTAAATCTCTGATATATCCCACATCCCACAATGTCACACTCTGATATATCCCACACCCCTCACTGTAACACATTAATATATACCACCCGCCCCACTGTAACACACTGATATATCCCACACCCCTCGCTGTAACATTTTGAAATATCCCACACCCCTGACTGTAACACTCTGATATATCCCACACACCTCACTATTACATGCAGATATAACCCACACCCCTCACTGTAACACACTGATATATCCCACACTCCTCACTGCAACACTCTGATATATGCCATATCCCTCACTGTAAGTCTCTGATATATCCCACACCCCTCACTGCAACACTCTGATATATCCCACACCCCTCACGGCAACACTGTGATATACCCCACATCCCTCACGGTAACACTGTGATGTACCCCACACCCCTGACTGTAACACTCTGATATATCCCACACCCCTGACTGTAACACTCTGATATATCCCACACCCCTCACGGTTACAGTCTGGTATATAACCCACACCTCACTGTAACACCCTGATATATCCCACACCCCTCGCTGCAACACTCTGATATACCTCACACGCCCACTGTAGCTTTGTGGTATATCACAGATCACTCACTTTAACATTGCAATATATCCCACCCGCCTCTCAGTAACATTGTGATATATCCCATACCCAAGACTTTACCTCTGTGATATATCACACACTCCTCACTGTAACACTCTGATATGTCCCATTCCCCTCACTGCAACACTCTGGTATATCCCACACCCCTCACAGTTACAGTCTGGTATATAACCCACACCTCACTGTAACACCCTGATATATCCCACACCCCTCGCTGCAACACTCTGATATACCTCACACACCCACTGTAGCTTTGTGGTATATCACAGATCACTCACTTTAACACTGCAATATATCCCACCCGCCTGTCTGTAACATTGTGATATATCCCATACCCATGACTTTACCTCTGTGAGAAATCACACACTCCTCATTGTAACATTCAGATATATCGCAGACTCCTCACTGTAACACCCTGATATATCCCACAACCCTCACTGTAACACCCTGATATATCCCACACCCCTCACAGTTGCAGTCTGGTATATAACCCACACCACACTGTAACATCCTGATGTATCCCACACTCCTCATGGTAACACCCTGATGTATCCCACACCCCTCACGGTAACACCCTGATGTATCCCACACCCCTCACGGTAACACCCTGATGTTCCCCACACCCCTCACGGTAACACCCTGATGTACCCCACACCCCTCACGGTAACACCCTGATGTACCACACACCCCTCACGGTCACACCCTGATGTACCCCACACCCCTCACGGTAACACCCTGATGTACCCCACACCCCTCACGGTAACACCCTGATGTACCCCACACCCCTCACGGTAACACCCTGATGTACCCCACACCCCTCACGGTAACACCCTGATGTACCCCACACCCCTCACGGTAACACCCTGATGTACCCCACACCCCTCACGGTAACACCCTGATGTACCCCACACCCCTCACGGTAACACCCTGATGTACCCCACACCCCTCACGGTAACACCCTGATGTACCCCACACCCCTCACGGTAACACCCTGATGTACCCCACACCCCTCACGGTAACACCCTGATGTACCCCACCCCTCACGGTAACACCCTGATGTATCCCACACCCCTCACTGTAACACTCTGATATATCCCACACCCCTCACTGTAACACTCCGATATATCCCACACCCCTCACTGTAACACTCCGATATATCCCACACCCCTCACTGTAACACTCCGATATATCCCACACCCCTCACTGTAACACTCTGATATACCCCACACCCCACACTGTAACACTCTGATGTATCCCACACCCCTCACTGTAACACTCTGATGTATCCCACACCCCTCACTGTAACACTCTGATATATCCCACACCCCTCACTGTAACACTCTGATATATCCCGCATACCTCACTGTAAATCTCTGATATATCCCACACCCCACATTGTAACACTGTGATATATCCCACACCCCTCACTGTAATACTCTGATATATCCCACACCCCTCACTGAAACACTCTGATATATCCCACACCACTCACTGTAACACTGATATATCCCACACCCTCACTGTAACAGTCTGATAGATCCCACACCCCTCACTGTAACACTCTGATATAACCCACACCCCTCACTGTAACACTCTGATATATCCCACACCCCTCACTGTAACACTCTGATATATCCCACACCCCTCACTGTAACACTCTGATATATTCCACACCCCTCACTGTAACACTCTGATATATCCCTCAACCCTCACTGTAACACACTGATATATCCCGCATACCTCACTGTTACACTCTGATATATCCCGCATACCTCACTGTAAATCTCTGATATATCCCACATCCCACAATGTCACACTCTGATATATCCCACACCCCTCACTGTAACACATTAATATATACCACCCGCCCCACTGTAACACACTGATATATCCCACACCCCTCGCTGTAACATTTTGAAATATCCCACACCCCTGACTGTAACACTCTGATATATCCCACACACCTCACTATTACATGCAGATATAACCCACACCCCTCACTGTAACACACTGATATATCCCACACTCCTCACTGCAACACTCTGATATATGCCATATCCCTCACTGTAAGTCTCTGATATATCCCACACCCCTCACTGCAACACTCTGATATATCCCACACCCCTCACGGCAACACTGTGATATACCCCACATCCCTCACGGTAACACTGTGATGTACCCCACACCCCTGACTGTAACACTCTGATATATCCCACACCCCTGACTGTAACACTCTGATATATCCCACACCCCTCACGGTTACAGTCTGGTATATAACCCACACCTCACTGTAACACCCTGATATATCCCACACCCCTCGCTGCAACACTCTGATATACCTCACACGCCCACTGTAGCTTTGTGGTATATCACAGATCACTCACTTTAACATTGCAATATATCCCACCCGCCTCTCAGTAACATTGTGATATATCCCATACCCAAGACTTTACCTCTGTGATATATCACACACTCCTCACTGTAACACTCTGATATGTCCCATTCCCCTCACTGCAACACTCTGGTATATCCCACACCCCTCACAGTTACAGTCTGGTATATAACCCACACCTCACTGTAACACCCTGATATATCCCACACCCCTCGCTGCAACACTCTGATATACCTCACACACCCACTGTAGCTTTGTGGTATATCACAGATCACTCACTTTAACACTGCAATATATCCCACCCGCCTGTCTGTAACATTGTGATATATCCCATACCCATGACTTTACCTCTGTGAGAAATCACACACTCCTCATTGTAACATTCAGATATATCGCAGACACCTCACTGTAACACCCTGATATATCCCACAACCCTCACTGTAACACCCTGATATATCCCACACCCCTCACAGTTGCAGTCTGGTATATAACCCACACCACACTGTAACACCCTGATGTATCCCACACTCCTCATGGTAACACCCTGATGTATCCCACACCCCTCACGGTAACACCCTGATGTATCCCACACCCCTCACGGTAACACCCTGATGTTCCCCACACCCCTCACGGTAACACCCTGATGTACCCCACACCCCTCACGGTAACACCCTGATGTACCGCACACCCCTCACGGTAACACCCTGATGTACCCCACACCCCTCACGGTAACACCCTGATGTACCCCACACCCCTCACGGTAACACCCTGATGTACCCCACACCCCTCACGGTAACACCCTGATGTACCCCACACCCCTCACGGTAACACCCTGATGTACCCCACACCCCTCACGGTAACACCCTGATGTACCCCACACCCCTCACGGTAACACCCTGATGTACCCCACACCCCTCACGGTAACACCCTGATGTACCCCACACCCCTCACGGTAACACCCTGATGTACCCCACACCCCTCACGGTAACACCCTGATGTACCCCACCCCTCACGGTAACACCCTGATGTATCCCACACCCCTCACTGTAACACTCTGATGTATCCCACACCCCTCACTGTAACACTCTGATATATCCCACACCCCTCACTGTAACACTCCGATATATCCCACACCCCTCACTGTAACACTCCGATATATCCCACACCCCTCACTGTAACACTCTGATATACCCCACACCCCACACTGTAACACTCTGATGTATCCCACACCCCTCACTGTAACACTCTGATATATCCCACACCCCTCACTGTAACACTCTGATATATCCCACACCCCTCACTGTAACACTCTGATATATCCCACACCCCTCACTGTAACACTCTGATATATCCCACACCCCTCACTGTAACACTCTGATATATCCCACACCCCTCACTGTAACACTCTGATATACCCCACACCCCTCACTGTAACACTCTGATATATCCCACACCCCTCACTGTAACACTCTGATATATCCCGCATACCTCACTGTAAATCTCTGATATATCCCACACCCCACATTGTAACACTGTGATATATCCCACACCCCTCACTGTAATACTCTGATATATCCCACACCCCTCACTGAAACACTCTGATATATCCCACACCACTCACTGTAACACTGATATATCCCACACCCTCACTGTAACAGTCTGATAGATCCCACACCCCTCACTGTAACACTCTGATATAACCCACACCCCTCACTGTAACACTCTGATATATCCCACACCCCTCACTGTAACACTCTGATATATCCCACACCCCTCACTGTTACACTCTGATATATTCCACACCCCTCACTGTAACACTCTGATATATCCCTCAACCCTCACTGTAACACACTGATATATCCCGCATACCTCACTGTTACACTCTGATATATCCCGCATACCTCACTGTAAATCTCTGATATATCCCACATCCCACAATGTCACACTCTGATATATCCCACACCCCTCACTGTAACACATTAATATATACCACCCGCCCCACTGTAACACACTGATATATCCCACACCCCTCGCTGTAACATTTTGAAATATCCCACACCCCTGACTGTAACACTCTGATATATCCCACACACCTCACTATTACATGCAGATATAACCCACACCCCTCACTGTAACACACTGATATATCCCACACTCCTCACTGCAACACTCTGATATATGCCATATCCCTCACTGTAAGTCTCTGATATATCCCACACCCCTCACTGCAACACTCTGATATATCCCACACCCCTCACGGCAACACTGTGATATACCCCACATCCCTCACGGTAACACTGTGATGTACCCCACACCCCTGACTGTAACACTCTGATATATCCCACACCCCTGACTGTAACACTCTGATATATCCCACACCCCTCACGGTTACAGTCTGGTATATAACCCACACCTCACTGTAACACCCTGATATATCCCACACCCCTCGCTGCAACACTCTGATATACCTCACACGCCCACTGTAGCTTTGTGGTATATCACAGATCACTCACTTTAACATTGCAATATATCCCACCCGCCTCTCAGTAACATTGTGATATATCCCATACCCAAGACTTTACCTCTGTGATATATCACACACTCCTCACTGTAACACTCTGATATGTCCCATTCCCCTCACTGCAACACTCTGGTATATCCCACACCCCTCACAGTTACAGTCTGGTATATAACCCACACCTCACTGTAACACCCTGATATATCCCACACCCCTCGCTGCAACACTCTGATATACCTCACACACCCACTGTAGCTTTGTGGTATATCACAGATCACTCACTTTAACACTGCAATATATCCCACCCGCCTGTCTGTAACATTGTGATATATCCCATACCCATGACTTTACCTCTGTGAGAAATCACACACTCCTCATTGTAACATTCAGATATATCGCAGACACCTCACTGTAACACCCTGATATATCCCACAACCCTCACTGTAACACCCTGATATATCCCACACCCCTCACAGTTGCAGTCTGGTATATAACCCACACCACACTGTAACACCCTGATGTATCCCACACTCCTCATGGTAACACCCTGATGTATCCCACACCCCTCACGGTAACACCCTGATGTATCCCACACCCCTCACGGTAACACCCTGATGTTCCCCACACCCCTCACGGTAACACCCTGATGTACCCCACACCCCTCACGGTAACACCCTGATGTACCGCACACCCCTCACGGTAACACCCTGATGTACCCCACACCCCTCACGGTAACACCCTGATGTACCCCACACCCCTCACGGTAACACCCTGATGTACCCCACACCCCTCACGGTAACACCCTGATGTACCCCACACCCCTCACGGTAACACCCTGATGTACCCCACACCCCTCACGGTAACACCCTGATGTACCCCACACCCCTCACGGTAACACCCTGATGTACCCCACACCCCTCACGGTAACACCCTGATGTACCCCACACCCCTCACGGTAACACCCTGATGTACCCCACACCCCTCACGGTAACACCCTGATGTACCCCACCCCTCACGGTAACACCCTGATGTATCCCACACCCCTCACTGTAACACTCTGATGTATCCCACACCCCTCACTGTAACACTCTGATATATCCCACACCCCTCACTGTAACACTCCGATATATCCCACACCCCTCACTGTAACACTCCGATATATCCCACACCCCTCACTGTAACACTCTGATATACCCCACACCCCACACTGTAACACTCTGATGTATCCCACACCCCTCACTGTAACACTCTGATATATCCCACACCCCTCACTGTAACACTCTGATATATCCCACACCCCTCACTGTAACACTCTGATATATCCCACACCCCTCACTGTAACACTCTGATATATCCCACACCCCTCACTGTAACACTCTGATATATCCCACACCCCTCACTGTAACACTCTGATATACCCCACACCCCTCACTGTAACACTCTGATATATCCCACACCCCTCACTGTAACACTCTGATATATCCCACACCCCTCACTGTAACACTCTGATATATCGCACACCCATCACTGTAACACTCTGATATATCCCGCACCCCTCACTGTAACACTCTGATATATCCCACACCCCTCACTGTAACACCCTGATATATCCCACACCCCTCACTGTAACACTCTGATATAACCCACACCCCTCACTGTAACACTCTGATATATCCCACACCCCTCACTGTAACACTCTGATATATCCCACACCCCTCACTGTAACACTCTGATATATCCCACACCCCTCACTGTAACACTCTGATATATCCCACACCCATCACTGTAACACACTGATATATCCCACACCCCTCACTGTAACACTCTGATATATCGCACACCCCTCACTGTAACACTCTGATATATCCCACACCCCTCACTGTAACACTCTGATATACCCCACATCCCTCACTGTAACACTCTGATATACCCCACACCCCTCACTGTAACACCCTGATGTATCCCGCACCCCTCGCTGTAACACTCTGATATATCCCACACCCCTCACTGTAACACTCTGATATATCCCACACCCCTCACTGTAACACTCTGATATATCCCACACCCCTCACAGTAACACTCTGATATATCCCACACCCCTCACTGTAACACTCTGATATATCCCACACCCCTCACTGTAACATTCTGATATATCCCACATCCACATCACTCACTCCAGCTCTGTTGTGACATAGACAGGTGTCGGAGTGGGCAGGTAGGGGATTGACAACGTTTGACACAGAGAAGTGTGAAGTGATTGATTTTGGCTGGAAGAATATGTAGAGTCAGGTTCAATCGAGGCATTCAAGGGGGCATTGGATGGTTATTTGAACAGATATAATGTGCAGGGGTACAGGGGGGAAAAGGCAGGGCGATGGCACTGGGTCCTAACGCTCATTCGGAGAGCCAGTGCGGACAAATGGCCTCCTTCTGTGCGGTTCAGACCCTGTGGTCCTTTAATCCTGTGAGTTCTGTGACCCTGTGATTCTCTCAGTCCTACAGATGGACAAGAACATGACGGGGTTAAACGGAAAGATCCAGAACATGTCCGAGACCCTTGAAAAGATGCTCCGGAACCTCAGATCCCTCTGCACCGTTCTCCGAAACTGCTCGGGTGAGTTGGCGCTGAATGGGCCTCCACCTGCTCCCATGTAACAGGCTCGAGAGGTGCTGAATAGCCTCATCCTTTTCCTGTGTAATAGGCTCGAGAGGAGCTGAATGGGCCTCCACCTGCTCCCGTGTAACAGGCTCGAGAGGGGCTGAATGGCCTCCTCCTGTTCCCGTGTAACTGGCTCGAGAGGGGCTGAATGGCCTCATCCTTTTCCTGTGTAATAGGCTCGAGAGGCGCTGAATGGGCCTCCTCCTGTTCCTGTGTAACAAGCTCGAGAGGGGCTGAATGGCCTCCTCCTGTTCCTAATGTCCTGATGTATTTCTCTGAACTAAGTCTTCATAATTTTGCAGAGTCTCTCTGTCCTAGCGGCTGGAAAGTTCATAATCATCATTGCTATAGATTGTCAACGAAGTGCAAGGAATGGAACTCGGCAAAACTACAATGTGAATCCCGAACTTCACACCTCATCATCATAAATACAGAACAGGAACAGGTGAGAATGACAGACGCATCTGTCAGAATGAGATAGAGAGAGAATATCCCTCTACACCGTCCCCATCAAACACTCCCAGGACAGGTACAGCACGGGGGTAGATACAGAGTAAAGCTCCCTCTACACTGTCCCCATCAAACACTCCCAGGACAGGTACAGCACGGGGTTAGATACAGAGTAAAGCTCCCTCTACACCGTCCCCATCAAACACTCACAGGACAGGTACAGCACGGGGTTAGATACAGAGTAAAGCTCCCTCTACAGTGTCCCCATCACACACTCCCAGGACAGGTACAGTGCGGGGTTAGACACAGAGTAAAGCTCCCTATACACTGTCCCCATCAAACACTCCCAGGACAGGTACAGCACGGGGTTAGATACAGAGTAAAGCTCCCTCTACACTGTCCCCATCAAACAATCCCAGGACAGGTACAGCACGGGGTTAGATGCAGAGTAAAACTCCATCTACACCATCTCCATCAAACACTCCCAGGACAGGTACAGCCTGGGGTTACAGATTATAGCTCCCTCTACACTGTCCACATCAAACAATCCCAGGACAAGAATAGAACGGGGTTAGATACAGATTAAAGCACCCTCTACACCGTCCCCAACAAACACTCCCAGGACAGTTACAGCACGGGGTTTGATACAGAGTAAAGCTCCCTCTACACTGTCCCCATCAAACACTCCCAGGACAGGTACAGCACAGGGTTAGATACAGAGTAAAGCTCCCTCTACACTGTCCACATCAAACAATCCCAGGACAAGAATAGAACGGGGTTAGATACAGATTAAAGCACCCTCTACACCGTCCCCAACAAACACTCCCAGGACAGGTACAGCATGGGGTTAGATACAGAGTAAAGCTCCCTCTACACTGTCCCCATCAAACACTCCCAGGACAGTTACAGCACGGGGTTAGATACAGAGTAAAGCTCCCTCTACACTGTCCCCATCAAACACTCCCAGGACAAGTACAGCACGGGTTTAGATACAGAGTAAAGCTCCCTCTACACTGTCCCCATCAAACACTCCCAGGACAGGTACAGCACGGAGTTAGATACAGAGTAAAGCTCTCTCTACACTACATGGACGAGGGTTCCAGCAGTCGATGAGCTGAGCCCGGGGTGGTTCTGGGCGATGTTACGGAGTTGGGAAGAGGCCGTCTTGGTGACAATGAGGATATGAGGTGGGAATCCCATCTCCAGGTTAAACACGACCCCGGTTTGTGAACAGTCTGGTTCAGACTCAGAGAGTTCCCAGGACGGAGTCGGTAACTTGGGAATGGAGTTTGGAACAGAGACGGAAAAAAACAGCTTCAGTCTTCCCGATATTTAATCAGAGGGAATGAGGGAGAATTTCCTTAGAAAGGGTTTGGTGTATTTTGGGTATCAGTTGTGTGTGTGAGTGAGTCAGTGTATCCCTGTGTGTGTGTGTGTGTGTGTGTGAGAGTGTGTCGGTGTGTGTGTGTGTGTGTCTGTGTCACTGTGAATTAAGGCCGTAAAACTAACTGCTCACACCCCATCATTGTATCCACTGCAGAATTTCATAGAGAAATCTATCGAGAACAATCCTCGGGATTACTGGATCGGACTAACAGATCGAGAGAGTGAAGGAAACTGGAAATGGGTGGATGGGACCCCAGTGAGGTGAGTCCCAGCGTCGCATGGAGAGAGAGAGCAGGACAGTGGGATTAGTTTGGGATTGATACAGGGCTATGGGGAGAGAGCGGGGCAGTGGGATTAGTTTGGGATTTGTACAGGGCTATGAGGAGAGAGCGGGACAGTGGGATTAGTTTGGGATTGATACAGGGCTATGGGGAGAGAGCGGGACAGTGGGATTAGTTTGGGATTGATACAGGGCTATGGGGAGAGAGCGGGGCAGTGGGATTAGTTTGGGATTGATACAGGGCTATGGGGAGAGAGCGGGGACAGTGGGATTAGTTTGGGGATTTGTACAGGGCTATGGAGAGAGGGCGGGACAGTGGGATTAATTTGGGATTTGTACAGGGCTATGGGGAGAGAGCGGGACAGTGGGATTAGTTTGGGGATTGATACAGGGCTATGGGGATAGAGTGGGGCAGTGGGATTAGTTTGGGATTGATACAGGGCTATGGGGAGAGAGTGGGACAGTGGGATTAGTTTGGGGATTGATACAGGGCTATGGGGAGAGAGTGGGACAGTGGGATTAGTTTGGGATTTGTACCAGGCTGTAGGAATCTTGTTGATTCTGTGCAGAATGTGGTGGATTTTTATCGGTATTTTTTATTTCCCCAATTCCCAGTTTTACTCGATGGGAGCAGGGTGAACCGAATAATGGGAGTCGTAATGAAAACTGTGCCATCATCAGAATAAACGGCTGGAATGATGTCAGTTGTACCGATCGCCTCTCTTTCATCTGTGAGAAAAGGGCACTGCCCTGCATCGAGGCAGCTGATATTGAGAAATATTGTTCCTGAAGAGAGACTGGGACACAGAACGAGAGTGTCAGGATTGTCCAAAGATCCCCAGCCCCTCCTCCCTTCCCCACAATCCCCGACAGCCCGAGGCCACGTCCGTAAGGTGAAAGTTCATCTGTTCCCCTTCTCCCCCAGGAGAAGCCTCGTGCAGCGCCACCAGTGGTAGAAGGGGTGGAATGACAGTGTGACGGTTGACATTGGAAAACCCCATTATAAATCCAGGCAGGAATCCGACAAAATGTTACAGGACAGAAGCCCTGCATTTCTCTAGCACCTTTCACTAACTCAAGAGATCCCCAATGTACTTTTGCAGCCAATGAAGTAACTCCTTACAATGTTTTCATTGTTGTTAAGTCAGAAATGAGACATTCAATTTGCGTGCAGTAACCTCTCACTGGACTTGGGACTAAACTCCGTCACATCGGAAATAGCCTTTGGACTTTTTCTTCTCATACTCTGGAAATCATGTGAACTCATTTTCATCTCCGTGGTTCTTGTACTGTTACTATCCATAGTTGTAAAAATTTCCTTTGTCTATCCTCCATTTCTGTGTCTGTGTGTGTGTGTGTGTGTGCGTATGTGTGTCTGTGTATGTGTGTGCATGTGTGTATGTGGGTGCACTTTTTTGTGTGTGTGTTTGCATGTGTATGTATTTTGGTATGTATATCTTTGTGTGTGTATGTCTGTGTGTCTGTGTGTTTGTGTGTGAGTGTTTGCTTGTGTGAGTGTGTGTGTCTTTATGTGTCTGTGTGTGAGTGAATGTGTGGGTGTGTGTGTGAACGTGTGTGTATATGTTGTGTGTGTCTGTGTGTGAGTGTTATGTGTTGTGTATATGTGGTGTGTGTGTGTGGGTGTGTGAGTGTGTGTGTGTGTGTGTGGGTGTGAATGTGGAGGTTGACATTGTGAACATTTCTGCCCCGGGTTTTAAATGCAAATAAACTAACCCGAGTTGATCATATTGTGAGTTTGCTGTGAGTGATTAGTAAAGTGGATCAGACACACTGAGGGTTTGGGAAAACACACCACAACACACTTCACAAAGAATTCAAAACACCTTCTGCGTACGGACAGTTGGTGAGAGACACAAGTACAATTTGAACAGAACAGTTCATTCTGAGGAACCTACCAACTCAGACACATGTACAAGATCTCCAACTTGGTAATACTGCACCTAACTTCTCAATTCCTTCATACACCAACCTACGCACTTTTGCTTTAACCAATCCCTTAGGTGTGTTCGGTGTCCTGATGTTTACCCAGGAAGTGACCACAATGAGCTGGAAAACACAACTGCTTCTTTTAACGATTAACTGAAATCTGTGTCCCTCTCGTCCTCGCTCCTTTCCCCAACGCGGCAACTTCTCCCTATCGATTCACGTTGCTGCTATCTCTTTCATCCCATGAGCTATAACTTTGCTCACAAGCCTGTTGTGCGGCACTGTATCGAATGCCTTCTGGAAGTCCATATACACTACATCTACAGTGGTACCCTCATCGACCCTCTCTGTTCCCTCATCAAAAAAACTCCAGCAAGTTCATTAAACAGTATTTTCCCAGAACAAATCTGTGCTGGTTTTCCTTAATTCACCTGCATTTGTCCTTGTGATGATTTAATTTACTCCTGGATTATTGTTTCCAGAAGCTTCCCCACTGTCGAGGTAAAATTGACTGGCCTGTAGTTGCTGGGTTTATCTTTTCACCCTGTGTTGAGCAAGGGTGTAATGCTTACAATTCTCCAGTCCTCTGGAACGACTCCAGAGTAATGTTTTTAGAGACTGTGCCCATGTCGTCTGTTCTGGAGCATAAAGAGTTAACAGGTGTGATATGTTCATGTATGACATAGATGATGATATGTCAATAACCTCAATCAGTCATGAGTTAGACTCTTGAAAGAGAGAGAGGAGTTGGAAACAGGCCTAGGTGTAATGTGCCTACTCTGTAACCTGTTCACAAGTCGTACTAGTAAACAACTGTTGATCAGATACCAAAGAGAATCTACAGGGTGCCCAATAGCCAAGTCCCATGCCTAGAGGCCAAGATGGAAGGACCATTATATAACATGGTGGCAGCCGTGGAGACATTGATGCGTAAAACACAAGGTTGTTCTCGAAGGAACCACAGGGTGACAGCAGCTCGATAGCAGCTTGTAACACATCGATGGAAGAAGAAAGAACACTGGAGGGAGGAAAGGATGACCATCCCTGGTTAGCAGTCCCTGCCCCAACCTGGTCCATTTAACCGCCCCGAGTGCCTGCGGAGAGGCCAGCAGTGGGAGTTATGGAAACACCATTGTCTCCAGTATGGAGCAGCGTCAGGCCTTCACGTGAAAGAGCAGAAGCTTCAGGTCAGGACCTTTCTGTATGCAGTAGGTCCAGTGGCAGATGGCATTGTCATAGGACAGGGGAGTCGACAGCGAATTTTAAGCTCACACTAAACACCTTTGACACTCACTTAAGCCTGAAGCAAGACTTCGTAATTCAACAAATACATTCTAACCAGCCCTCGTAGCAACCTGGGGAATCTATTGGATTATTCCTAACCGACCTATACATTCAGGTGAGTCCTTGCAGAAACAGGGAGCTGACTGATGAGCGAATCCGTGATCACAGGGTCGTGGTGTCCAGGATGAAAAACCCTCCAACATTTTGCAGAAGACAGATGATCTTATTTCAGGTCAAGCGTTCCAGTGTGCGAGGCAAGGTTGTATAACATCAAGATCGCAAAACAACGATAACTTCAACAACAACCTCAACCTTGAAAAACACCAACAAATTCAACAACAACCTCAACCTTGAAAAACACAAACAAATTCAACAACAGCCTCAACCTTGAAAAACACAAACAAATTCAACAACCTCAACATTAAAAAGCACCAATAAATTCAACAACCCCAACATTGAGAAGCACCAACAAATTCAACAACAACCACAACATTGAAAAGCACCAACAAATTCAACAACAACCTCAACACTGGAAACACCAAGAAATTCAACAACTCCAACGTTACAAAACACCAACAAATTCAACAACAACTCCAACATTGAAAAGCACCAACCAATTCAACAACATCAACATTGAAAAACACCAAAAAATTCAACAACAACCTCAACATTGAAAAGCACCAACAAATTGAACAACAACCTCAACATTGAAAAACACCAACAGATTCAACAACAACCCCAACATTGAAAAGCACCAACAAGTTCAACAACAACCTCAACATTGAGGAGCATCAACAAATTCAACCACGTCAACTTTGAAAAACATCAACAAATTCAACAACAACCTCAACGTTGAAAAACATCAACAAATTCAGCAAAAACCACAACTTTGAAAAACACCAACAAATTCAATAACAACCTCGACATTGAGAAACACCAACAAATTCAACAACAACCTCAACACTGGAAACACCAACAAATTAAACAACAACCTGAACATTGGAAACACCAACAAATTCAACAACAACCTCAACACTGAGAAACACCAACAAATTCAACAACAACTTCAACATTGAAAAACGCCAGCAATTTCAACAACCCCAGTATTGAGAAACACCAATAAATTCAACAACAACCTCAACCTTGAGAAACACCATCAAATCCAATAACAACCTCAAAATTGAAAAACACCAACCGATTCAACAACAACCTCAACATTGAAAAACACCAACAAATTTAACAACAACCTCAACATTGAAAAGCAGCAAGAAGTTCAACAACAACCCCAACATTAAAAAGCACCAACAAATTCAAAAACCACCCCAACATTGAAAAACACCAACAAATTCAAAAACAACCCCAACATTGAAAAACACCAACAAATTCAACACCAACCCCAACATTGAGAAGCACCAACAAATTCAACAACAACAACATTGAAAAGCACAAACGAAAATCAATAACAACCTCAACACTGGAAATACCAACAAATTCAACAACCTCAACATTGAGAAACACCAACAAATTCAACAACAACCTCAACATTGAAAAGCACCAACAAATTCAACAACAACCTCAACATTGAGAAGCACCAACAAATTCAACAACAACCTCAACATTGAGAAACCTCAACAACCTCAACATTGAAAACACCAAATTCAACAACAACCTCAATATT
>NW_027598959.1:0-33813 GCF_964194155.1 Cetorhinus maximus
GTTACCCAGCCACAGCCAAGACCCAGCCAGGGCACCGAGGGGAGCGAGGGGAGGGAGGGAGGGAGGGGGATGAACCAGCTGAGGTTCCCTCTCGAGGAGGCCAGCAAAGCTCTCCCACTTCCCACACCCCGAGGCAGTGACTCGCTCACGATGGAAGGTGCCTGTGGTGGGGCGGCGGGGAGAGAGAGAGAGCGAGAGAGAGAGAGAGAGAGAGAGAGAGAGAGAGACGGGGTGGGGGTGGTGGTTGGTACTGTGCCCCTGCACCAGGGATCACACTGACATCAGCAAAACGGATGGGCTCCTGCCAGCAGTCAGGCTGGATTTTGGAGGGGGTTTGGGGGCTGCTAAACTGAAGGCAGCAATGACGGATACTCACAGAGCTCAGAACTTGCTCGATTCCCCGCAGAGACAATCCATCCACACCTTTCTCCAGCCAATACTGAAACGCTTCTTTCTCCTGTCAAAAACACCAGTTGATTTCATTTCAATTTGTGTTTTTTTTCCCCTATTTTAAACAGTACAGATGATTAAAAATCCAGCCTGTCAATGCTTTCCCCGTCAAACTATTTCTCGTCACAATTCTCGCTACTTTAACATTGAAACTGCCCTGTAAACATTTAAAATGGAAATGCTGAGTGTAAACTGTCACGTTGTAGTAACAGGCTCTAGCCAGTAGATGGCTCTGGATTGGGTTTCTTCCAGCTCCTCCATGCTCAGAAATCAGCAAATCTTCCCATCATTAATTCACAAACTGCACCATGACAGGCTGGAGCCCTCACCCTGCGCCTCCTAGTCACCCCTCAAATGCCATGTGTCAGAAGACTATGCGACCATAGAGGCTCCGTCTGATCCAGCCCCACCCACCCCCTCCCCAAATCCACCCATAGCTTTCCCAGCTGAGGTGGGGCGTCACTGAACAGCATGTCATTGCCTCTTGCTCAGGAGGCAGCCCTCAAACCCACTCAAACGGGCTCTCGAACCGGTCAGACCCTGCCTCAGCACAGGAAAGGTGGCTTCCTCAGTCTGCTGAGGGGCGCGGCACATACCTGCAACAAGTCCTGGCTGCTGTCACTCCTGTTGAAGTTAATCCCGAACCACTCCTGCTTTCCTCTGTAATTGGGCGTGAGATCCAGAATCACCTTGATACCTGTTGGGACAGAAAATCTGACTGAGTTTCGAGGAGCTGCAGAGGTGGGACATTCGATATTCCCTTCCCCGTCTCCCCCTCATCCCTGCCCCTCCAATCTGGGCACTGACCGGTTCCACAGATGTTGGTTAGTGACCAATGTCCGTCTGGCAGGGAACCACCAGCAGCCACGGACCAGAACTCTGGCAACTAAACCCCCCCCACCGCCCCACCCTCCCCTCCACCCCACCCCACTTACCATCTCCCAACCAGTCACTCCGTGGTCTGGGGGAATTGTCACCAGACCTGCATCTTGTTTACAGACTGGGGAGGCTGAAGGGGTTGGGGAGAGACTTGGCTCTTGGAAGTGATCCTAGGGCATTAGACTGTGGTAGGTGGGGGGGTGTCACTTTGTGCTCTGCTGTTCACACTGTTACACACCCAGGGCATCCTCCCCGGGGAGTGGGAGAATTCACAGCATGCCGAGGGTTAATGGATGAGGGTGTACAGTGCGGTGGTGATTTCTGGCAGGGCGTTACTTCATACTGGCGTGTCCTTAGCTCTCTGCCCAGTGACTGAACCAATTACCTTTCCTCCTGGCACTCTCCAGGAGCTTCTCCATCTGCTCCAAGTTGCCGAATTTGCTGTCAATCTCGGTTAGATTGGTTTTATTGATGTTGTCTGGAAGGGTCTGATGTATTGGGCCAATGATAATGCCTTTGACCTTGAGAGCAGCAATTTCCTCCATTCTCTCTCCGACTCCTGCACACAAACAGACAGATTCACAGTTTCCATTATTGATTATGCATTTTTAAATGGCAGATTTTATTCAATTATTGAATTTAAATTCCCTGCCGCTGTGGGGATTTGAACTCATGTCCCAATGATTTGCCCAAATCTCTGGATTATCAGTCCAGTGATATAACCACCATGCTATCGTATATACTGTATATACCATCTACATCATGGTATATATAGTGTAAAAAAAACCACCATCTGCACCATAGTGTATATCACTGGCCTAACTAGCAACGCCCACATCCCATGAACGAATAAAAAAATACCACTGTCCACACAGTCCACATCGCATATACCATAGTATATACACCACCATCCACTGTCCACACCACATATACCATAGTATATACACCACCATCCACTGTCCACACCACATATACCATAGTATATACACCACCATCCACACAGTCCACATCGCATATACCATAGTATATACACCACTATCCACACAGTCCACATCACATATACCATAGTATATACACCACCATCCACTGTCCACACCACATATACCATAGTATATACACCACCATCCACACAGTCCACATCGCATATACCATAGTATATACACCACCATCCACACAGTCCACATCGCATATACCATAGTATATACACCACTATCCACACAGTCCACATCACATATACCATAGTATATACACCACCATCCACTGTCCACACCACATATACCATAGTATATACACCACCATCCACACAGTCCACATCGCATATACCATAGTATATACACCACTATCCACACAGTCCACATCACATATACCATAGTATCCCCCCTCATCCTTCTAAACTCCATCGAGTATAGACCCAGAGTCCTCAAACGTTCCTCATATGTTAAGCCTTTCATTCCTGAGATCATTCTCGTGAACCTCCTCTGGACCCTCTCCAGGGCCAGCACATCCTTCCTGAGATACGGGGCCCAAAATTGCTCACAATGTTCTAAATGTGGTCTGACCAGAGCCTTATAAAGCCTCAGCAGCACATCCCTGCTTTTATATTCTAGTCCTCTCGAAATAAATGCCAACATTGCATTTGCCTTCCTAACTACCGACTCAACCTGCAAGTTAACCTTAAGAGAATCCTGGACTAGGACTCCCAAGTCCCTTTGCACTCCAGATTTCTGAATTCTCTCCCCATTTAGAAAATAGTCTGTGCCTCTATTCTTCCTACCAAAGTGCATGACCTCACACTTCCCCACGTTGCATTCCATCTGCCACTTCTTTGCCCATTCTCCTAACCTGTCCAAATCCTTCTGCAGCCGCCTCGCCTCCTCAATACTACCTGTCCCTCCACCTATCTTTGTATCGTCTGCAAACTTAGCCAGGATGCCCTCAGTTCCTTCATCTAGATCATTAATGTATAAAGTGAAAAGTTGTGGTCCCAACACTGACCCCTGTGGAACTCCACTAGTCACCGGCCGCCATCCTGAGAAGGACCCCTTTATCCCCACTCTCTGCCTCCTGCCAGACAGCCAATCTTCTATCCATGCTAGTACCTTGGCTCTAACACCATGGGCTCTTATCTTACTGAGCAGCCTCCTGTGCGGCACATTGACAAAGGCCTTCTGGAAGTCCAAGTAGATAACATCCATTGGCTTTCCTTTGTCTAACCTACTCATTACCTCCTCAAAGAATTCTAACAGATTTGTCAGGCATGACCTCCCCTTGATGAAACCATGCTGACTTTGCCCGATTTTACCATGCACTTCCAAGTATTCTGAAATCTCATCCTTAATAATGGACTCTAAAATCTTACCAACGACCGAGGTCAGGCTAATCGGCCTGTAATTTCTCGTCTTTTGCCTCACTCCCTTCTTAAACAGGGGGGTTACATTAGTGATTTTCTAGTCCTCTGGGACCCTCCCTGACTCCAGTGATTCCTGAAAGATCACCACCTACGCCTCCACTAGCTCTTCAGCTATCTCCTTCAGAACTCTGGGGTGTAATCCATCTGGTCCAGGTGATTTATCCACCTTCAGACCTTTTAGTTTTTCTAGCACCTCTGCCCCCTGACTCTCTTGAACTTTGGGGATGTCACTCGTGTCTTCCACTGTGAAGACTGACGCAAAGTACCTATTCAGTTCCTCCGCCATTTCTTTGTTCCCCACTACTACTTCTCCAGCGCCATTTTCCAGCGGCCCAATGTCCACTTTTGCCTCTCTCTTACCCTTTATATATCTAAAAAACTCTTGCAATCTTCTTTTATATTACTGGCTAGTTTACCCTCATATTTAATCTTCTCCCTCCTTATTTCTTTTTTTAGTTGTCCTCCGTTGGTTCTTTGTCGACTTCCCAATCCCCTGGTTTCCCACTGCTCTTCGCCGCATTGTATGCTTTCTCTTTAGCTTTTATGCTGTCCCTGACTTCCCTTGTCAGCCATGGTTGCCTCGTCCTCCCTTTAGTATGCTTCTTCTTCCTAGAGATGAATCTTTGCTGCGTCTCCCAAATTACTCCCAGAAACTCCGGCCATTGCTGTTCCACTGTCTTTCCTGCTAGGCTCATCTCCCAGTCAATTCTGGCCAGCTCCTCCCTCATGCCTCTGTAGTTGCCTTTATTCAGCTGTAATACCGTTACATCTGATTCCAGCTTTTTCCTCTCAAATTGCAGGGCAAATTCTATCATATTATGGTCACACGGTATGTTCTAGTGAGCAGCATAGCTAGGGAAGTGGAGAGAGCTTTAAACTAAATAGCAGGGGGGGGGCGAGGGATCAAATTTGGGAAGACGCGGTAAACAAAAGAGCAGAGACAAGGTAGGAGAGAAAGGTACTGATCTGGGAAATGATAAGCAGAACGTGACAGGAAGGGAGAGAGAGAGAACAAATCTACGAGTAAATCAGCAGATAAGGCCGGATTTTACAAAAATAACAAAAAGGACTGGGATGGGACATTTAAGTTATGAAGAGAGGTTGGATAGATTTGGGTTGTTTTCGTTAGAGCAGAGAAGACTGAGGGGCGACCTGATCGAGGTGTCCAAGATTATGAGGGGCATGAACAGGGTGGATAGGGAGCAGCTGTTTTCCCCTTAGTTGAAGGGTCAGTCACGAGGGGACATAAGTTCAAGGTGAGGGGCAGGAGGTTTAGGGGGGATGTGAGGAAAAACCTTTTTACCCAGAGGGTGGTGACGGTCTGGAATGCGCTGCCTGGGAGGGTGGTGGAGGCGGGTTGCCTCACATCCTTTAAAAAGTACCTGGATGAGCACTTGGATGTCATAACGTTCAAGGCTATGGGCCAAGTGCTGGTAAATGGGATTAGGATCCCTTATTGTGTTAATTTAGTTGATTGTTTTAACTCTACAAGAGATAAATGGGGGTTAGGCGGGTAGGTCAGGTGGTTTCTCACAGTGTCAGTACAGACTCGATGGGCTGAAGGGCCTCTCCTGCACTGTGTGGTTCTCTTACCGCCAGGGGGCGGGGCCTGGGCTGGGGTGAAAGGTGAGACTAACCCCCGCCCCGCCCCCTCCCCCACCGGATGATGCAATCCAGAAACAACCGCTTCCGGGTGAAAAGTCACCCGGCGCCCGGTTCCCCCTCCCCCCCGGTCCCCCAGCCCCCGCTCCCCCGGTACTCGGTCCCCCCTCTCCCCCGGTACCTGCCAGGTCTCCCTCGCCGTCTCCATCCGAGTCCTGGAAGGCGGCCACCTGGAGCTGGTAGATGCCGCCGATCCGCCACCAGTCCCGGGGGGGAAGCGGGCGGCAGCGCGGGGCCTGCACGATGATGGCCACGGCCCCGGCCAACATGCCGAGCCAGCCCAGCCAGAAGAGGATGAGGAGCAGCCAGCGGCCCCGGACCCAGGCCGGGCTGCCCGCCACCTTCAGCAGCTCCTCCTTACTCAGGCCCGTGAACTTGTCCTTGGGGCCCAGCTCCCCGCCGCCGGCCTTCAGCACCTTCACTGCCCCGTTAGTGTCGCCCAGGGCCAGGCCCATGGGCAGCTTCTCCTGCTCCAGCTCATTCAGCTCCACCTCCTTCAGAGCCGCTTCCACATCCACATCCACATCCGTGTCGGCGGCCGCAGCGGGCCCGGTACAGGCGGTGCTCATACTGATCAGTAACTAGTAACTAGTAACCAATAACCAGCTCCCCTCCCCCTCACCGCAAATAACCAGTAACCAGCTCCCCCTCACCGCAAATAACCAGTAACCAGCTCCCCCTCACCGCAAATAACCAGTAACCAGCTCCCCCTCACCGCAAATAACCAGTAACCAGCTCCCCCTCACCGCAAATAACCAGTAACCAGCTCCCCCTCACCGCAAATAACCAGTAACCAGCTCCCCCTCACCGCAAATAACCAGTAACCAGCTCCCCCTCACCGCAAATAACCAGTAACCAGCTCCCTCCTCACTCCAACTATCAATAATAATAAATAATCAGCTCCCACTCTCTAATAATCAATCAATAATAATCACCTACCCCTCACAACTATCAATAATAATAATCAATAATAATCAGTAACCAGCTCCCCCAACCACAAATAATCAATAACCAGCTCTCCCCTCACTCCAACTATCAATAATCAATAATAATTATCAATAATCACCTACCCCTCACCACAGCTATCAATAATAATCAATAACTATCTCCCCCTCACCACAGCTATCAATAATAATCAATAACTATCTCCCCCTCACCACAATTATCAATAATAATCAATAATTAACTATTAGTAATAATCAGGCTGATGCAAG
This sequence comes from Cetorhinus maximus, assembly GCF_964194155.1. Taxonomy (NCBI): domain Eukaryota; kingdom Metazoa; phylum Chordata; class Chondrichthyes; order Lamniformes; family Cetorhinidae; genus Cetorhinus; species Cetorhinus maximus. The sequence goes on from NW_027598959.1 coordinate 6,616, forward strand.
TCTCTGCAACACTGCAGCTCACACTGCCTGCCTGCCTGCCTGCCTACCCTCCTCTCTCTCTCGCTCTGTCTGAGGAGCTCCTCCCTCCCTCCCTCCCCTTTTTAAGCGCTCTGCCCGCCTCCCCTCTCCTCGTCACTACACCCTTTAAGGTGGAACTCACGACATTCAAAGTGCAGAGGAGATTTACTGGGTGGTGGTGGTGCTACAGTTCATGTGGAGAGACTGCAAGAGCTGGAATTGTTCTCCTTGCAGCAGGGATGAAGGTGGTGGAAGCAGAGCCTTTGAATATTTTTAAGGCAGAGCGAGATAGATTCTAGATTAACAAGGGGGTGAAAGGTTATCGGGGGTGGGCAGGAATGTGGGGTTGAGGTTATGTTCAGATCAGCCACGATCTTATTGAATGGCGGAGCAGGCTCGAGGGGCTGAGTGCCCTACTCCTGCTCCTTGTTTGTATGTTCGTATAAGCAAGGCGTTCAAATCAGGAAGGGTTTGGATCGAGTGAATAAGGAGAACCTGTTTCCAGTGGCAGGAGGGTCGGTAACCAGAGGGACACAGATTGAAGAGAATCGGGAAAAGAGCCAGAGGGGGAGATGAGGAGAATGTTTTTTTAACACAGCGAGTTGTTGTGATCTGGAAGGCGCTGCCTGAAAGGGCGGTGGAAGCAGATTCGGGATAGATCTTTCAAAGGGCCAGCAGAGGCATAATGGGCTGAATGGTCTCCTGAGTAGGTCCAGCTTCTGGACAATGAAGGCCTTGGCCCTCATCATGCCTTTGTTAGCTGCAGCTTGACTATTGCAACACACACCAGGCTGGCCTCCCACATCCTACCCTCCGTAAGCTTCAACTCATCCTAAACCCTGCTCCCCGTCTCTTAACTCGCACCGAGTCTCGTTCCCCTATCACCCCTGTGCTCACTGACTCCTAATCAAGCAATGTCTCAATTTTAAAATTCTCATCCTTGTTTCCAACTCTCTCCATGGCCTCGCCCTTCTCCATCTCTGTCATCTCCCTAGCTCCCCCTCCACAATCCTCAGGTATCTGCACTCCTCTAATTCTGGCCTCTTGTGACTCCCCGATTGTAACTGCTCCAGCTTGCCTGGACCCTAAGCTCTGGAATACACCCCCTGCTGCCACCCCGCCCCTGCCAAAACTACCCCCGCTCCTCTCCCTCTCTGTCTCTCTCTCTCTCTCTCTCCTCCTATAAGACGTTCCTTAAAACTGACCTCTTTGAGCTTTTGGGTGTCTGACTGAACATCTCTTTTGGTTCAGTGTCAGACTTTGTTTGATAATGTTCCAGTGAGACACCTTGAGACGTTTCATTACACTGAACGTGTTACATAAATATAACTTGTAATTAGGAGAGTTCAGAAAGAATCAGGCTGCAGATATTTTCCTCACTGAGTGAAGTTAGAAACAAACTTAAACAGGTAATTATCATTCTACAACAAACAACGACATCGTTCTCTCTGTCAGAATTAAGGACTGACTTGCTTGCTCACAACAGATTGTAAATTTTTACCAAACATCTTTTTTAAGAATCTCTTCCCCCAAATGCCAGTTTGAAGTTACAGCCAGGCTATTCAGGGGTGAGGTCAGTAAGCAGTTTCACACAAAACAGAGTGGGAATCTGGGAGTCAATCCCGTAAATGCTGTTGAGGCTGAGGGTGTATTGGAGCTTTCTACCTGTTATCAAAACAGTTTTCTTTCAGTGAGAATATTGTAGCATCTGAAACAAAGCCTGGCAGCCAAGGTGAAACTTTCAGATACACCACATCACCTCTCTCGCCCTCTCGTTCCTCACCTTACTTTCATGGTTGTCCCATGTCTGTGGGTCAAAGGGTCAGTAAAGTGGGAGCGCCACACTGTCGGAGGGTCAGTACTGAGGGAGGGCCGCACGGTGAGAGGGTCAGTGCTGAGGGAGCGCCGCACTGTCGAAGGGTCAGTGCTGAGGGAGCGCCGCACTGTCAGAGGGTCAGTGCTGAGGGAGCGCCGCACTGTCAGAGGGTCAGCACCGAGGGAGCGCCGCACTGTTGGAGGGTCAGTGCTGAGGGAGCGCCGCACTGTCGGAGGGTCAGTACTGAGGGAGCGCCGCACTGTCGGAGGGTCAGTGTTGAGGGAGAGCCGCACTGTGGGAAGGTCAGTACTGAGGGAGTGCCGCACTGTCGGAGGGTCAGTGCTGAGGGAGTGCCGCACTGTCGGAGGGTCAGTACTGAGGGAGCGCCGCACTGTCGGAGAGTCAGTACTGAGGGAGCGCTGCACTGTCGGAGGGTCGGTACCGAGGGAGCGGCGCACTGTCGGAGGGTCAGTACTGAGGGAGCGCCGCACTGTCGGAGGGTCAGTGCTGAGGGAGAGCAGCACTGTGGGAGGGTCAGTACTGAGGGAGTGCCGCACTGTCGGAGGGTCAGTGCTGAGGGAGCGCCGCACTGTCGGAGAGTCAGTACTGAGGGAGCACTGCACTGTCGGAGGGTCGGTACTGAGGGAGCGCCGCACTGTGGGAGGGTCAGTACTGAGGGAGCGCCGCACTGTCGGAGGGTCAGTGCTGAGGGAGCGCCTCTGTTATTTCTGAGTGCGAGTGACTGATTTATTCAGTAGATTTGTTTCTGCAGCCTGGTTAGCTGGGGTAGTTAAAGCCCATCCCTGATGTGAGGGTGTGTGTGAGACTGGGAGCCCTGGGCTGTCCATCAGTCCTGGACCTGTTTCCTTTACAATGAGCTGTGATGCTGAGTCAGGGTGTTCCACCTTAAGGCTGCACTCACCCCCCACACACTCACACACACACAGACTCAACTTGTTTATTCCAAAGCTGTAATTGGAGCTGCCATTGTGAAAAGCTGGGCAAAGTTCCTGGGAGCAGCAGCTTGTTTACTGAGAATGATCTATGGTCCTAATCCCCCAGGGACAGACTGTGTGTCCTTCACCCCTCCCCAACTCTCTGACCCAAAAGCTCCCACCCACCTGTCCCAATTTTCACACCAAGACATAACCCCTTACCAACACTGAGAGTTAGGACAGTGACTATCAGTGGGCTTTCCGACTGGGACAGGCCTCACTGGTTCCCTTCCAGTAAGTGGGGGGTGGGGGTTAGCGGGGGAGGGGGGGTGCGGTGGGGGGGTTGCGGGGTGGGGGGGGGTTGCGGGGTGGGGGGGGGTTGCGGGGTGGGGGGGGTTGTGGGGGGGGTGCGGGGTGGGGGGGGTTGCGGGGTGGGGGGGGGTTGCGGGGTGGGGGTGGGTTGCGGGGTGGTGGGGCGGGGGGGTTGCAGTGAGAGAGCCTCTGGGCTTTTTAACTTGCAGCCCAGGAAGATCCCACAACACAAATGACTTGTTTTTCTTTTTGAGGGAAGCAGGTTGGGCGACTCATCAGAATCCTCAACAGGGAGACAGGGCCTTGGTTTAACATCTCATCTGAAATATGGCATCTCTGACAGTGCGGCACTCCCTCAGTACTGACCCTCCGACAGTGCGGCGCTCCCTCAGCACTGACCCTCCGACAGTGCGGCACTCCCTCAGTACTGACCCTCCGACAGTGCGGCGCTCCCTCAGTACTGACCCTCTGACAGTGCGGCGCTCCCTCAGTACTGACCCTCCGACAGTGCGGCGCTCCCTCAGCACTGATCCTCCGACAGTGCGGCACTCCCTCAGCACTGACCCTCCGACAGTGCGGCGCTCCCTCAGCACTGACCCTCCGACAGTGCGGCGCTCCCTCAGCACTGACCCTCCGACAGTGCGGCGCTCCCTCAGCACTGACCCTCCGACAGTGCAGCGCTCCCTCAGCACTGACCCTCCGACAGTGCGGCGCTCCCACAGCACTGACCCTCCGACAGTGCGGCGCTCCCTCAGCACTGACCCTCCGACAGTGCGGCGCTCCCTCAGCACTGACCCTCCGACAGTGCGGCGCTCCCTCAGCACTGACCCTCCGACAGTGCGGCGCTCCCTCAGCACTGACCCTCCGACAGTGCGGCGCTCCCTTAGTTTCCAACCCCACCTCCCCACAGGTGCTGGGCTCTATTGACGCATCTTTCCCATACTCACCACTCTGAAAGCAGGGGGAGAGTTAGCAACAGGGGAGGAAGTTGGGGATTGGGTGGGGTGGACAGGGAACAGAGTTATCATGGAAGGAGGGTTAGCATTGTGGGAGAGAGGTAGCAGGGGTGAGTGTTAGTGAGGAGGGGAGAGTTAGCGAGGGGGTGATTTGGGTGTGTGCGTGTGAGGATGGAGAGAGTGAGTGGGGAGAAAGAGTGAGGGGTAGAAAATGAGGCAGTGAGATGTTGGGGGTGAGAATGAGGGGGAGAGTGAGGGAGAAGAGATTTTTTTTCATTCATTCACGGGATGTGGGCTTCGCTGGCTGGGCCAGCATTTATTGCCCATTCCTATTTGCCCCTTGAGTAGGTGGTGGTGAGCTGCCTTCTTGAACCGCTGCAGTCCCTGTGGTGTAGGTACACCCACAGTGCAGTTAGGGAGGGAGTTCCAGGATTTTGACCCAGCGACAGCGAAGGAACGGCGATATATTTCCAAGTCAGGATGGTGAGTGACTTGGAGAGGAACTTCCAGGTGGTGGTGTTCCCATCTATCTGCTGCCCTTGTCCTTCTAGATTGTAGTGGTCGTGGGTTTGGAAGGTGTTGTCTAAGGAGCCTTGATGAATTCCTGCAGTGCATCTTGTAGATGGTACACACACTGCTGCTACTGTGCGTCGGTGGTGAAGGGATTGAATGTTTGTGGATGTGGTGCCAATCAAGTACTTTGTCCTGGATGGTGTCCAGTTTCTTGAGTGTTTTGGGAGCTGTGCTCATCCAGGCAAGTGGGGAGTATTCCATCACACTCCTGACTTGTGCCTTGTAGATGGTGGACAGGCTTTGGGGAGTCAGGAGGTGAGTTACTCACTACAGGATTCCCAGCCTCTGACCTGCTCTTGTAGCCACAGTATTTATATGGCTAGTCCAGTTCAGTTTCTGGTCAATGGTAACCCCCAGGATGTTGATAGTGAGGGATTCAGCAATGATAATGCCATTGAACATCAAGGGGCAATGGTTAGATTCTCTCTTGTTGGAGATGGTCATTGCCTGACACTTGTGTGGTGTGAATGTTACTTGCCACTTGTCAGCCCAAGCCTGGATATTGTCCAGGTCTTGCTGCATTTGGACATGGGCTGTTTCAGTATCTGAGGAGTTGCAAATGGTGCTGAACATTGTACAATCATCAGCGAACATCCCCACTTCTGACCTTATGATGGAAGGAAGGTCATTGATGAAGCAGCTGAAGATGGTTGGACCGAGGACACTACCCTGAGGAACTCCTGCAGTGATGTCCTGGAGCTGAGATGACTGACCTCCAACAACCACAACCATCTTCCTTTGTGCTGGGTATGACTCCAACCAATAGAGAATTTTCCCCCTGATTCCCATTGACTCCAGTTTTGCTCGGGCTCCTTGGTGCCACACTCGGTCAAGGGCAGTCGCTCTCATTCACCTCGGGAGTTCAGCTCTTTTGTCCATGTTTGAACCAAGGCTGTAATGAGGTCAGGAGCTAAGTGGCCCTGGCAGAACCCAAACTGGGCGTCAGTGAGCAGGTTATTGCTAAGCAAGTGCCACTTGATAGCACTGTTGATGACCCCTTCCATTACTTTACTGATGATGGAGAGTAGACTGATGGGGCGGTAATTTGCCGGGTTGGATTTGTCCTGCTTTTTGTGCACAGGACATACCTGGGCAATTTTCCACATAGCCGGGTAGATGCCAGTCTTGTAGCTGTACTGGAACAGCTTGGCTAGGGGCGTGGCAAGTTCTGGAGCACAAGTCTTCAGCACTATTGCCAGAATATTGTCAGGGCCCAGAGCCTTTGCAGTATTCAGTGCCTTCAGCCGTTTCTTGATATCACGTGGAGTGAATTGAATTGGCTGAAGACTGGCATCTGTGATGTTGGGGACCTCTGGAGGAGGCTGAGATGGATCATCCACTCGGCACTTTTGGCTGAAGATTGTAGCAAATGCTTCAGCCTTATCTTTTGCACTGATGTGCTGGGCTCCTCCATCATTGAGGATGAGGATATTTGTGGAGCCTCCTCCGCCAGTGAGTTGTTTAATTGTCCACCACCATTCACGACTGGATGTGGCAGTACTGCAGAGCTTAGATCTGATCCGTTGATTGTGGGATTGCTTAGCTCTGTCTATCACTTGCTGCTTATGCTGTTTGACACGCAAGTAGTCCTGTGTTATAGCTTCACCAGGTTGACACCTCATTTTTAGGTATGTCTGGTGCTGCTCCTGACATGCCCTCCTGTACTCTTCATTGAACCAGGGTTGATCCCCTAGCTTGATGGTAATGGTAGAGTGGGGGATATGCCAGGCCATGAGGTTACAGATTGTGTTCGAGTACAATTCTGCTGCTGCTGGTGGCCCACAGCACCTCATGGATGCCCAGTCTTGAGTTGCTAGATCTGTTTGAAATCTATCCCATTTAGCACGGTGGTTGTGCCACACAACACGATGGAGGGTATCCTCAATGTAAAGGTGGGACTTCATCTCCACAGCGACTGTGTGGTGGTCACTCCTACCGATACTGTCGTGGACAGATTCATCTGCAGCAGGCAGGTTGGTGAGGATGAGGTCAAGTATGTTTTTCCCTCTTATTGGTTCCCCCACCACCTGCCACAGACCCAGTCTAGCAGCTATGTCCTTTAGGACTCAGCCAGCTCGGTCAGTAGTGGTGCTACCGAGTCACTCTTGGTGATGGACATTGAAGTCCCCCACCCAGAGTACATTCTGCACCCTTGCCACCCTCAGTGCTTCCTCCAAGTGATGTTGAACATGGAGGAGCACTGATTCATCAGCTGAGGGAGGGCGGTATGTGGTAATCAGCAGGAGGTTTCCTTGCCCATGTTTGATGCCTGAGACTTCACGGGGTCAGGAGTTGATGTTGAGGATTCACGGGGTAACTCCTTCCCGACTGTAACCTCTGCTGGGTCTGTCCTGCCGGTGGGACAGGTGATGGTGGTGTATCCGTATAATTCCATGAGGATGACTATGTCCAGCTATTGCTTGTCTAGTCTGTGAGACAGCTCTCCCAATTTTGGCTCTAGCCCCCAGATGTTAGTCAGGAGGACTTTGCAGGGTCGACAGGGCTGAGTTTGCCGTTGTCATTTCCGGTGTCTAGGTCGATGCCGGGTGATCTGTCCGGTTTCATCCCTATTCTGTGTCTTTGTAGCAACTGAGTGTCTTGCTCAGCCAGTTCAGAGTAAGCCACATTGCTGTGGGTCTGGAGTCACATGTAGGTAAGACATGTCAACCAGGTAAGGATGGCAGGTTTTTCCCCCCTTCCCTAAGGAGGCATTAATGAACCAGATGGGTTTTTACAACAATCAACAAGGGTTTCACAGCCATCATTAGACTTTTAATTCCAGATTTTTATTGGATTTAAATTCCACTATCTGCCATGGCGGGATTGGAACCCAGGTCCCCAGACTTGGCTGGATTATTAGTCCAGCGACAATACCACTACACCATCACCTCCCCCTGTGTGCATGTGTCTACGTGTGCATGTGTCTACGTGTGCATGTGTCTACGTGTGCATGTGTCTACGTGTGCATGTGTCTACGTGTGCATGTGTCTACGTGTGCATGTGTCTACGTGTGCATGTGTCTACGTGTCCATGTGTGTGCGTATCAGTTCCCCTATCCTGAGGGACATGACTCAGCTTTGCAGCAGATGATATGATTCCTGGCCTGGGTTTCACAGAGCTAAAGGCCACCATTCTGAAACTGGCATCAGTGATCTCTCGCTCTCTCGCTCTCGCGCTCTCTCGCTCTCTCTCGCGCTCTCTCGCGCTCTCTCGCGCTCTCTCTCGCTCTCTCTCGCTCTCTCTCGCTCTCTCTCGCTCTCTCTCGCTCTCTCTCGCTCTCTCTCGCTCTCTCTCGCTCTCTCTCGCTCTCTCTGCTCGGGCTGCAGAGTCTTCCTGGAGTGAGGGTCGTGTTCCCCTGCTCCTGTCTCCCCTATTTAATTAAGTTTCAGGAAAAACTCAGCAGGTCTGGCAGCATCCGTGGAGAGAGAAACAGAGTTAACGTTCATGTCTGTTTGCCCCTCCTTCAGAGCTAAGAAGCTTCTCTAAGAGTCGCCACATGGACTCGAAACGTTAACTCTGTTTTTCTCTCCACAGACGCTGTCAGACCTGCTGAGTTTTCCCAGCATTTCCTGTTTTTCTTTCAGATTTCCAGCATCTGCAGTATTTTGCTTTTATTTTAATTAATTATCAGCATCACCCATTACTCAGTGCGTCACTCTCCAGCTTCTACAGTCAAAAGACTGTAGGTTTGAACCCCACTTGAGCACATACGACAGGTTGGAATTCCCGGGAAGTACCGAGGGTGTGCTGCACTGCTGGAATTCCCGGGAAGTACTGAGGGAGTGCCGCACTGCTGGAATTCCCGGGAAGTACTGAGGGAGTGCTGCACTGCGGGAATTCCCGGGAAGTACTGAGGGAGCGCCGCTCTGCTGGAGGTGTGCCTTTCAGTTGAGACATGAGGTGATAAACTGAGGCCCTGCCCTGCTCCTGTTGAACTATGTTGACAGAGCTGCTGTGTTCTGCCCGGTGTCCTGGGGCCAATGTTTATCCCCCCTCGCAGCATGGCTAAAAACAGGTCATCTGGTCATTATCACACAGCTGTTTGTGGGAGCTAGCTGTGTACAGATTAGCCAGCACATTTCCTGTATTGCAACACTGACCAGGCTTCAGAGGTATCTAACTGTGGGAGGTGCTGGAGGAATTAACTGATGGGCCATAATTGATTGAATAAGGAGCTGGAGGGTAACCAGGAGCAGACACTGTGGAGTGAACAGGACTGGACAATGGGCAGTGGCTCTGTGTGTGTGTCGGTGCTGTGTCCGGAGGGGGGGGCGCTGTGTGTCTGTGTCCGGAGGGGGGGTGTGTGTCTGTGTGTGGGGGTGGGGGTAGTGGTTATGTCTGGAGGGGGGAGGAGGGTGTGTGTTTGGGTGGGGGGGTGTGTGGGGTGTGTGTGTGAGAGAGGTGCACACTCCCTATCGGAGATGCAGATCCCCTGACCCTACCCCCTCGCCCACACATTCCTGTTTCCTTCGTCCCCCGGGCACACGCGCTGTGGAATTCTGGGGCAGCTGATCTAACAAATAGCTTGGAGGTTATATCAATGAAAGTTGTTGTTGAGTGAGCTGTAGGCCTGAGCAGATTGGGGTTGAGTCACTGTAGCTGCTGTCAGCTCTTGCATCAGCCTGTTGTCCCCCAGGGGGGACCGTGTGACTGATAACAGATCCGTTTGCAACACCCGATGACAACACACAGGATTCCGAGCTCACTTGCTGGTGGCTACAGAGCTTCCCTCACTGTCGGTGTGATTGTGACACTCGGCTGCAGTGAACAATTCAATACCCTGCAGCTTTTCACACCCCTTCGCCACCTCTGGAGTGAAGCAAAGAGCTGGCAGTGCACATCCATCCCCACCCAGAGGCGCTGGCTTGTCAGGGATGTTAACCTGGGCACTTCACCTCAGGTAGTGAGAGAACAAGCCCTGATGGGGCAGTCAGCTGGAAGGTGCATTGTGCCAGGCTGCTCGTGCTGGGCAGTGACGATACCCGCAGCTTTGGCTCACCGTTCCTCACATCCCTCTGCCCCCACCCCGGGTCCGGGTCCGGGGAGGGCTTTCGAGGCTGAGACCTTCCCCATATTGTTGGACCTGCCTAGCTCAGAACAGGCTGGAGGTAGAATCAGGTTTGTTCCTGCTCTGTACTGCCTCCTGTCCCCTTTTCCTAGCCTGTTCCCCCCCCCACATCGCTCTCCAAACAGACTGGGCATGTCACCTCCCTCCATTTCACTGTCAGGTTCCCTGCATTGTTCTATCTCTTTCACCCTCCTGCTTGACCAGGCCCAGATAGGGAACTCTGGGCCTTTCAGACGGCTGTTAAACCCGCTGCCACTGAAACCAAGGTATCAGGAACTGAGAGTGCGAGAGGAATCTTACAGACAAGCAACGGGGGACCTGATGGAGGGAACCCTCAGCTGTGTTTCCCAGTGGGGGGAGAGGTAATGAATGTCTGAGGATTCTCACCGTTAATAAAAAATGCACCGTGTTATTGCATCTCACAAGATAATTCATTGCAATATTTCAGAGACTTGATGTGGAGGTTTTTATATTTTATAAAATGGCCTCCCTGCCTCATCCTCCCTCGATTCCTCCAGTGAGTGCGCAGTGTCTTCTGACACTGTCCACACGACATTTCCCTATGGACGCTCTGGCCTGCAGACATGTTGAAGAGAATTTTATAAGGAACCTGATCTGATCCATTGCCAATCACAGCAGGAAGGGCCCAGACGGCTTTCTGACCCCTGCTCTGTGCTGACCCAGCTGGACTTGGCTGGGGAGTGGGAATTGTGCCTCGTGTGCTGGGATAGTCCGCTGGGGAAAACCGCCCCCCTCCACCCCACCACCCCCATGTCCCAAAAGTTGCTTCTGCTAGAAAATGCTAGCATTGCCTGCGATGCCTCCCAGAACTGAATCGCCTGCTCATGCTCCCTGTCACATCTGGCGTGTGAGTCCAGTAGGGTTGGAGGTAGTGGACTGGTGCCTGTGGGTGTGTGGGCCCCGGCATTGAGTAGGTGTTGAGCAATCACAGTGACGATGCTAAGGGATTGGAGAGAGTGCAGATAGACTGAGGGGGTATGGAAGGAAGCTGCCTGTGTGAGGGGCACAGAGTCTGCCAGTCAGTTGGAGCAATGCTCTAACCTGTGTCGCTTTCCCTGGTTCAGTGTTTCTGGTTGTGTCCCTCATATTAACGCTCGCTGCTTTTGGCCTACAGTCTGAAATGTACAGGCATTTCCTCTCTACAGTGTCCCCTTACCAGACAACTGCCTCCCGACCCCACCCCTGCCCTCGCACCCACCCCTGCCCTCACCCACCAATCCCACAATCTAATTGTCCTCGAAGCCTGTTTAGAGCCATTTAACCTGGTGGTTTTGAAAGGCACCCTAGCAGCAAGCGTGTTCACTGTGCGTTAGGGGGTGATGTACAATGGCTGCCTCGGGCAATGCCACAGCAGATCAGTGGCTGTCAGACGTAGATTCCTAATGACCAGTAGCCGATAACAACCAGAGGAGATGGTATGTACTGTGAGGGGAGGCCTAATTCCAACCCTGCCTGTACTGAGAGGGATGGAGGGGGACCGAGGAAGAGGCATCGGAGTGTCTCTGTTGGAGGCTGTGTTTTTAACCCTGATGGGGCAGAGACAGGAGTCCCATTCTGTCACTGTTACCGATTCCTCCTGCTCTGTTATTCTGATACATTTTTTTCTATTTCCTCTCAGCCTGCCCCTGTAGCTGAAGGCAAGGTCAGCCTCCTCCTGCTTTCATTAAATCCCTTCCATATATATTCTGATCATTTTTAAATGCTGCTTTGCCGAAGCAGCCATTCTTGGTAGGTAAGCCAGGCCCTGTGCCTGGAGGGGAGGTGATGGTGTAGTGGTATTGTCACTGGGCTAGTATTCCAGAGACCCAGGGTAATCCTCTGGGGACCTGGGCTCAAATCCCACCAGGAATTTGAATTCAATTAAAAGTCTAATGATGACCAAGAATCCATTGTCGATTGTTGTACAAACCCATCTGGGTCACTAATGTCCCTTTAGGGAAGGAAATCTGCTGTCCTTACCCAGTCTGGCCTACATGTGATGCCAGACCCACAGCGATGTGGGTGACTATTAAATGCTGGCCTAACCAACGATGCCCACATCCCATGGATGAATATAAAAAAAAACATGCAGAGGGCACAGGCCCCTCCCAGCTGAGCTTTTACCAAGGGTTACAGAGACCAGTAGGAGGCAGTCTCCTCCAGCCTTCACTAATACAGGAGAACCTGGATTTGAACCTTTCACCAGCTCTCAGTATCTGCAGAAGTGCTTTTGGAAGTGTAGTCACTGTGGTAATGGAAACGTAACAGCCAATAGTGGCTGTGGGATCTGCCCCATCCCTGTGAGAGCAGCAGTGTTGAGAAGGCCAGGGATAGAGCTTGGAATTGCCTGGGTCTGTGTGGCCCTCAGTGCCACCCTGGGACACAGGGATAGAGTTTGGAATTGCCTGGGTCTGTGTGGCCCTCAGTGCCACCCTGGGACACAGGGATAGAGTTTGGAATTGCTGGGTCTGTGTGGCCCTCAGTGCCACACGGGGACACAGGGATAGAGTTTGGAATTGCTGGGTCTGTGTGGCCCTCAGTGCCACACGGGGACACAGGGATAGAGTTTGGAATTGCTGGGTCTGTGTGGCCCTCAGTGCCACACTGGGACACAGGGATAGAGTTTGGAATTGCCCGGGTCTGTGTGGCCCTCAGTGCCACCCTGGGACACAGGGATAGAGTTTGGAGTTGCCTGGTCTGTATGACCCTCAGTGCCACACGGGGACACAGGGATAGAGTGTGGAATTGCCTGGGTCTGTGTGGCCCTCAGTGCCACACTGGGACACAGGGATAGAGTTTGGAATTGCTGGGTCTGTGTGGCCCTCAGTGCCACACTGGGACACGCTCCAGCCCAGAGCGTTCAGCTGAGTTTCAAACTGAATCCATTCTCAGAATCGGTGTGCAGCCAGTAAAGCCCAACCTTGGTCGCTCCTGTTGGTTTGGTTACATCAGAGGCCCAGTCTGTGTGAGGATGGTGGGGTTTCCTGTGATAAAGGAACCTCTGGGAAGCAGCTGGATCCTCACAACAATCCAACAGCTTCACAATCACTCTGCCGCTGACACTTTTATTATTAATATTGCCAGTTTCTTTTTTTTTAAATACTGAATTCAAATTCTCAAAACAGTGGGATTTGGACCTTTGCTCACTGGATTACCAGAGTCCAGCAACAGGAGCATCTGAGCCCAGACCCGAGAGAGGGACATGTACACAAACACAGGCCGATAATTCTCAATCAGTGCCAGTTATTAAAAACAATGTTGTTTTGTTCTTTTCCGAAATGGCTGGCAGGTTTACACTGGGACACAGTAACAGTGATTGGGAGCTATACTAGTGTCTGAACTGGAGGTCAGCTCAGTCTGAATGGTGGTCACCAGTTATTGCACGGATAGAGTGGTAGTGTAGAGAGCTTCAGGAGCCAGTTTCTCAACTCCAAATTGCTTGACTTTGTTTTGCTTGCTGCGTCTATTGGGATGATTTGGATGGGCCATTTCAAAGGGGATTGTCTCCATTCTGGTGATGGATGTGCCTGGCTGCTTATGGGATGGGATGGGGTGGGGTGGGGGTGCTGAAGGTAAAACGACCTCTCTTCATTCAGTGGTGACAATGCCCCTTTCAAAAGGCAAATGATTATCCAATGAGACATATCCTTTCCTCTTTTGAGTTAGAGTCTTCCCAGTACCCTGCAATGTGCGTTGTTTGCCTTTCTCTTTAGTTTTATGTTTTTTAGTTCCTACCCCTCGGGTCCCATAAGTGGGGGAGCATTCTGTCAGACCATTGCGTTGCTGTTGTGAATTTATTGCAAGCCCGGTATCCTTCCCATGCATGGCTGCTGAGGTCACTTCTGTTCCCTCCATCCCAATGAGTGTTGCATGCTGCAAGACTGCTCTGTGTGTTTTCTGAATTTCTCTTGCTGTCTGCTCACAGAGAGATCGATGCAGCTCCCAACGCTGCTCTCTGATTGCAGTATGTCTGCACAACAGTCCAGCTGTGTGAGCGTTTCTAAGTCGATGGGGCCTTTCCCACCTTCCCCTCTCAGCTCTCTGCCCCAAGCCGGCACTGTGGCCCCCTCTAACCTTCCCTTGGATCAAGGCCCAGCTCCTGCCTTGAGCCAACCTCCGAATCAGACTGCCCTATCGGACACGGAGAAGGAACTTCTGGGAACCGCTGTCATTCGGGGCATGAGTGGCCTGGGCAGTGACCCTGGGAACACAGCTGCACTGAGCAGGCCTCAACCTGCAAGTGTCTTTGATAACTACAGTTGGATGGGTCAGCCTGAGCTGATGTTTGGGAAGCAGGAAAGCCGACCAGCGTCAACACAGGAGACGGCGGAATTAAAGGGACATCAAATGGAGACCGTTCAGCTTGAGGCTGCGGACGAGCAATTCCTTGAGGAGCCAGCGAAAAGTGATCCTTCTTCCATAGACTCCTCCCAGGAAGAGGATTCGTTGGAAAGACTCAGTCCTGACTCTCCGTTTGAGGTCCTCACTGAAATGCAAGAGAAGGGACCTTGTGAAGAAGGCATTTTGAAGCCATTGCTGGCTTTGGGTGAGCACAGGGTGGACCTGGAAGGGCAGGAGGAGCCTCCCTTCTTCACTGGAGGAGTCGAAAGAGGCTCATTGGATGAAGCCACATCTGGGAAGGTCGCTGGAACAGCTGCTGCTGCGGGACAGAAGCCTGACAATTTGAAGATGAGTGAACTAACCCACACTCGACCAGGCATCCTGGAGAAGGGTCATGATGGACAAAGCATAACCAAAGGGGAAGATGTCTTCAGGCAAAGTGTCAATGCACAAGGTGTGAAGTCATCATCCGTGGAATTAGCTTTCAAAAGCTTTCAACCCCCTGCATGTGGGTCAGTGAGCAACTGGCCTGATTCTAATCCTTGGGATCAGTTCCCTGAGTCACGGGAAAGAGACAAAGCAATCTGCAGTCTTGAAATGAACTTGGACCAGCGTCCTTCTGACAGGACAATGGAGCCAGTGAGCATGTCTACAAAGACCCCTCCAGACAACATTGCGGAGACATTAGTGCCAATGAGCGTATCCACCAGCGCAGGGATCAGAGCTCCAGCAGCTGTTGCAAAGGAGCGTCTGACTGACGCTGTAAACCTCTCACCGGAGATGTCACCCAAAAGCCTGGTGGCTGAGTCAGCACCCCGGAAAGAGGAAACTTCCCAACTCCAGGAAGGATCTGCCTCCGGCCAGGGGAGGGGGCAAACTCTAACAGGAGCTGCCCTTGATCGCGTCCCACCTGAACCGTTGGAGAAGCCGGAGGAGGATAGCTCTGGGGAATCTGATGATACTGTTATTGAAGACCTGAAGCCAGACTCTGCACGTGATCCTTCAGGGCCGACAGTCACCAGTCAGGAGAAGGGAACCCGTGCTCCGAGCAGCCTCGAGAAACTCGTTCTGGCCCCAACAGTAAATGTGGCTGAGACCATGGGGCAGGCAGCTAGCCAGGCGGGTGCTGGGTCTGTGAGCCCTCCATCCAGACCTGCTGAGGGACAGAGGGAACAATCTGGAGATACCAAAGGCTCAGCAGTGGCATTCCAACAAGAGGCAGCAGGAGCTACACCCAAGCCCAGCCTTGCCAGGGGAGACAGGGTTGGACGAACAACGGTGACTTTTGGAGAATTTGCCTCTTCAGATTCGGAACCATCGCCTTCCCCCCCTCCTCCAGCCTCTCACCAGCTCCTGTTTGAAGAGCAAAAGTCTACGGAGAAGGAATCAGGCAAACCTGAGCCAGGATATAGCCCCGAGATCTCACCAGTCTTGTGCCCTGTGGGCCATCCACTCCAAGAGAAACCTGACCTGTCTCCAACAGGTCCCCCTGCCTCTCACTGCTTAGTGGACACTCAAGGTTTGGTTGCTGGTGCCAATACTGGGGAGCTTTCGATGGCTGAAGGTACTTCTCCTCTACAGGAGATGATCCGCCGCTCAGCAGTCCAGAGGGAGCACATTCTCGGGGAAATACAGCCTGTCCCGGTACCACTGGCTCCAGCACTGGCTCAAGCCCAGTCGGTCATAGTCCGATCCACACCCGTGGTCATTCAAACCCCGTCTCTTATTGTCAAGTCAATGCTTGGGGCCACTGACCCTCAGAAGGCCCCTGTTGGCGCGACTGACCCTCAGAAGGCCCCGGTTGGTGTGACTGACACTCAGAAGACCCCTGTTGGTGTGACTGACGCTCAGAAGGCCCCTGTTGGCGCGACTGACACTCAGAAGGCCCCGGTTGGTGTGACTGACACTCAGAAGACCCCTGTTGGCGTGACTGACGCTCAGAAGGCCCCTGTTGGCGCGACTGACACTCAGAAGGCCTCTGTTGGTGTGATTGACACCCAGAAGACCCCTGTTGGTGTGACTGACGCTCAGAAGGCCCCTGTTGGCGTGACTGACACTCAGAAGGCCTCTGTTGGTGTGATTGACACCCAGAAGACCCCTGTTGGTGTGACTGACACCCAGAAGACCCCTGTTGGTGTGACTGACGCTCAGAAGACCCCTTTTGGCGTGACTGACGCTCAGAAGGCCTCTGTTGGCGTGACTGACGCTCAGAAGGCCCCTGTTGGCGTGACTGACGCTCAGAAGGCCCCTGTTGGCGTGACTGACGCTCAGAAGGCCTCTGTTGGCGTGACTGACGCTCAGAAGGCCCCTGTTGGCGTGACTGACGCTCAGAAGGCCCCTGTTGGCGTGACTGGCGCTCAGAAGGCCCCTGTTGGCGTGACTGACGCTCAAAAGACCCCTGTTGGCGTGACTGACGCTCAGAAGGCCTCTGTTGGCGTGACTGACGCTCAGAAGGCCTCTGTTGGCGTGAGTGACGCTCAGAAGGCCTCTGTTGGCGTGACTGACGCTCAGAAGGCCTCTGTTGGCGTGACTGACGCTCAGAAGACCCCTGTTGGCGTGACTGACGCTCAGAAGACCCCTGTTGGCGTGATTGACGCTCAGAAGACCCCTGTTGGCGTGACTGACGCTCAGAAGACCCCTGTTGGCGTGACTGACGCTCAGAAGACCCCTGTTGGCGTGACTGACGCTCAGAAGACCCCTGTTGGCGTGACTGACGCTCAGAAGACCCCTGTTGGCGTGACTGACGCTCAGAAGGCCCCTGTTGGCGTGACTGACGCTCAGAAGGCCCCTGTTGGCGTGACTGACGCTCAGAAGACCCCTGTTGGCGTGACTGACGCTCAGAAGGCCCCTGTTGGCGTGACTGACGCTCAGAAGGCCCCGGTTGGCGTGACTGACGCTCAGAAGGCCCCGGTTGGCGTGACTGACGCTCAGAAGGCCCCGGTTGGCGTGACTGACGCTCAGAAGGCCCCGGTTGGCGTGACTGACGCTCAGAAGGCCCCGGTTGGCGTGACTGACGCTCAGAAGGCCCCGGTTGGCGTGACTGACGCTCAGAAGGCCCCGGTTGGCGTGACTGGCGCTCAGAAGGCCCCGGTTGGCGTGACTGGCGCTCGGAAGGCCCCGGTTGGCGTGACTGGCGCTCGGAAGGCCCCGGTTGGCGTGACTGACGCTCGGAAGGCCCCGGTTGGCGTGACTGACGCTCGGAAGGCCCCGGTTGGCGTGACTGACGCTCGGAAGGCCCCCGCTGGCGGGGCTGGAGTACCAGACTCTCTGAAGTCCATGGATGTTGAACTTTTTCCCTCTACAGTTGAGTGTGCAGTTAGGCCGATGACCCAGGCTCCATGGCAGCCTGCAGGGGAGCTCCCTGAGACCAGTGCGCAGAAGGTCAAAGCAGCCAGTGCACCAGGTGAGGCTTCAGATTCCAGGACACGACCCTCACTGGGATCGGAACCAGCAGTGAAGCAGGAAGTAGCCAAGGCCAGTCCTTCACCCAAAGGAGTGACCGCTAGCCCAGCCCCAGAGAAGGAGCCAGGAGCCGCCGATGGAGCCAAGCTGCAGATGTCCAGAGCTGAGCAGGAGGCAAGCAAGACATCTCCCCAAACTGACCGTCCCAAACAGGCTGCCGCTGAGAAGCAGGAGGCTGCCAAGCGTACTGTCCCTCCCCTGGCACCATCTGTAGATGCTGCACGGCCCAGGGTCTCTGATGGGAGACCTGAGCAGGGAGCCCAAGCTCCCTCCCAAACCGAGGAGCTGCAAATGCCAGTGGATGGGGAGGCTTCCGATAGGCTGAGCAAGATTGCAGGTAACAGTATGACTCTCTGCACCTTTGTCATTTTATTAACCTGCTTCCGCCCTCTTTAACTAGTCTTTACACCCATATCTTCCACAGATCTGAGCGACCGACACTTAGCTGTGATATCACTGTGTGTGTTCGTCTCTGTTTGTCTTTATGAATCCAGATTAACAGCTTCAGGTGTCCAAAGTCCAGCTTCAATTCTTTCTCTTAAATTTGCATCATAACCTTCAAATCCCTCCATTGCCTCACCCTCCCTATCTCTGTAACCTCCTCCAGACCTGACACCCCTCCCTATCTCTGTAACCTCCTCCAGACCTTACACCCCTCCCTATCTCTGTAACCTCCTCCAGACCTTACACCCCTCCCTATCTCTGTAACCTCCTCCAGACCTTACACCCCTCCCTATCTCTGTAACCTCCTCCAGACCTTACACCCCTCCCTATCTCTGTAACCTCCTCCAGCCCCTACAACCCTCCCTATCTCTGTAACCTCCTCCAGCCCCTACAACCCTCTCTATCTCTGTAGCCTCCTCCAGCCCCTACAACCCTCCCTATCTCTGTAACCTCCTCCAGCCCCTACAACCCTCCCTATCTCTGTAACCTCCTCCAGCCCCTACAACCCTCTCTATCTCTGTAGCCTCCTCCAGCCCCTACAACCCTCCCTATCTCAGTAACCTCCTCCACTCCCTACACACCTCCCTATCTCTCTAACCTCCTCCAGCCCCTACAACCCTCCCTATCTCTCTAACCTCCTCCAGCCCCCACAACCCTCCCTATCTCTGTAACCTCCTCCAGCCCCCACAACCCTCCCTATCTCTGTAACTTCCTGCAGTCCCTACAACCCTCCCTATCTCTGTAACCTCCTCCACCCCTACACCCCTCCCTATCTCTGTAACCTCCTCCAGCCCCTACAATCCTCCCTATCTCTGTAACCTCCTCCAGGCCCTACACCCCTCCCTATCTCAGTAACCTCCTCCAGCCCAAACAACCATCCCTATCCCTGTAACCTCCTCCAGCCCCTACAACCCTCCCTATCTCTGTAACCTCCTCCAGCCCCTACAACCCTCCCTATCTCTGTAACCTCCTCCAGCCCCTACAACCCTCCGTATCTCTGTAACCTCCTCCAACCCCAACAACCCTCCCTATCTCTGTAACCCCCTCCAGCCCCTACAACCCTCCCTATCTCTGTAATCCGGTCCAGCCCCTACAACCCTCCGCATCTCTGTAGCCTCCTCCAACCCCAACAACCCTCCCTATCTCTGTATTCCCCTCCAGCCCCTACAACCCTCCCTATCTCTGTAACCTCCTCCAGCCCCTACAACCCTCCGTATCTCTGTAACCTCCTCCAACCCCAACAACCCTCCCTATCTCTGTAACCCCCTCAAGCCCCTACAACCCGCCCTATTTCTGTAACCCCTTCCAGCCCCTACAACCCTCCCTATCTCTGTAACCCCCTCCAGCCCCTACAACCCTGCCTATCTCTGTAACACCCTCCAACACATCCAACCCTCCCTATCTCTGTAACCTCCTCCAGCCCCTACAACCCTCCCTATCTCTGTAACCTCCTCCAACACATCCAAACCTCCCTATCTCTGTAACCCCTCCAGCCCCTACAACCCTCCCTATCTCTGTAACCTCCTCCAGCCCCTACAACACTCCCTATCTCTGTAACCTCCTCCAGCACCTACAACCCTCCCTATCTCTGTAACGTCCTCCAGCCCCTACACCCCTCCCTATCTCTGTAACCTCCTCCAGCCCCTACACCCCTCCCTATCTCTGTAACCTCCTCCAGCCCCTACACCCCATCCCTATCTCTGTAACCTCCTCCAGCCCCAACAACCCTCCCTATCTCTGTAACCTCCTCCAGCCCCTACAACGCTCCCTATCTCTGTAACCTCCTCCAGCCCCTACAGCCCTCCCTATCTCTGTAACATCCTCCAGCCCCTACAACTCTCCCTATCTCTGTAACCCCCTCCAGCCCCTACAATCCTCCCTATCTCTGTAACCCCCTCCAGCCCATCCAACCCACCCTATCTCTGTAACCCCCTCCAGCCCCTACAACCCTGCCTATCTCTGTAACCTCCTCCAGCCACTACAACCCTCCCTATCTCTGTAACCCCTCCAGCCCCTACAACCCTGCCTATCTCTGTAACCTCCGCCAGTCCCTACAACCGTCCGTATCTCTGTAACCCCCTCCATCCCATCCAACCCTCCCTATCTCTGTAACCCCCTCCAACCCGTACAACCCTCCCTTTCTCTGTAACCCCCTCCATCCCATCCAACCCTCCCTATCTCTGTAACCCCCTCCAGCCCCTACAACACTCCCTATCTCTGTAACCTCCTCCAGCCCCTAAAACCCTCCCTATCTCTGTAACCCCCTCCAACCCATCCAACCCTCCCTATCTCTGTAACCTCCTCCAGTCCCTACAATCCTCCCTATCTCTGTAACCTCCTCCAGCCCCTACAACCCTCCCTATCTCTGTAACCTCCTCCAGTCCCTACAACACTCCCTATCTCTGTAACCTCCTCCAGCCCCTGCAACCCTCCCTATCTCTGTAACCCCCTCCAGCCCCTACAACACTCCCTATCTCTGTAACCCCCTCCAGCCCCTACAACCCTGCCTATCTCTGTAACCTCCTCCAGCCCCTACAACCCTCCCTATCTCTGTAACCTCCTCCAGCCCCTACAACCCTCCTTATCTCTGTAACCTCCTCCAGCCCCTACAACCCTCCCTATCTCTGTAACCTCCTCCAGCCCCTACAACCCTGCCTATCTCTGTAAGCTCCTCCAGCCCCTACAACCCTCCCTATTTCTGTAACCCCCTCCAGCCCCGACAACCCTCCCTATCTCTGTAACCTCCTCCAACACATCCAAACCTCCCTATCTCTGTAACCCCCTCCAGCCCCTATACCCCTCCCTATCTCTGTAACCTCCTCCAGCCCCTACAACCCTCCCTATCTCTGTAACCTCCTCCAGCACCTACAATCCTCCCTATCTCTGTAACCTCCTCCAGCCCCTACAACCGTCCGTATCTCTGTAACCCCCTCCATCCCATCCAACCCTCCCTATCTCTGTAACCCCCTCCAGCCCCTACAAGCCTCCCTTTCTCTGTAACCCCCTCCATCCCATCCAACCCTCCCTATCTCTGTAACCTCCTCCAGCCCCTAAAACCCTCCCTATCTCTGTAACCCCCTCCAACCCATCCAACCCTCCCTATCTCTGTAACCTCCTCCAGCCCCTACAACCCTCCCTATCTCTGTAACCTCCTCCAGCCCCTACAACCCTCCCTATCTTTCTAACCTCCTCCAGTCCCTACAACCCTCCCTATCTCTGTAACCTCCTCCAGCCCCTACAACCCTCCCTATCTCTGTAACCCCCTCCAGCCCCTACAACCCTCCCTATCTCTGTAATCCCCTCCAGCCCCTACAACCCTCCCTATCTCTGTAACCTCCTCCAGCCCCTACAACCCTCCGTATCTCTGTAACCTCCTCCAACCCCAACAACCCCCCCTATCTCTGTAACCCCCTCAAGCCCCTACAACCCGCCCTATTTCTGTAACCCCTTCCAGCCCCTACAACCCTCCCTATCTCTGTAACCCCCTCCAGCCCCTACAACCCTGCCTATCTCTGTATCCTCCTCCAGCCCCTACAACCCTCCCTATCTCTGTAACCTCCTCCAGCCCCTACAACCCTCCTTATCTCTGTAACCTCCTCCAGCCCCTACAACCCTCCCTATCTCTGTAACCTCCTCCAGCCCCTACAACCCTGCCTATCTCTGTAAGCTCCTCCAGCCCCTACAACCCTCCCTATTTCTGTAACCCCCTCCAGCCCCGACAACCCTCCCTATCTCTGTAACCTCCTCCAACACATCCAAACCTCCCTATCTCTGTAACCCCCTCCAGCCCCTATACCCCTCCCTATCTCTGTAACCTCCTCCAGCCCCTACAACCCTCCCTATCTCTGTAACCTCCTCCAGCACCTACAATCCTCCCTATCTCTGTAACCTCCTCCAGCCCCTACAACCGTCCGTATCTCTGTAACCCCCTCCATCCCATCCAACCCTCCCTATCTCTGTAACCCCCTCCAGCCCCTACAAGCCTCCCTTTCTCTGTAACCCCCTCCATCCCATCCAACCCTCCCTATCTCTGTAACCTCCTCCAGCCCCTAAAACCCTCCCTATCTCTGTAACCCCCTCCAACCCATCCAACCCTCCCTATCTCTGTAACCTCCTCCAGCCCCTACAACCCTCCCTATCTCTGTAACCTCCTCCAGCCCCTACAACCCTCCCTATCTTTCTAACCTCCTCCAGTCCCTACAACCCTCCCTATCTCTGTAACCTCCTCCAGCCCCTACAACCCTCCCTATCTCTGTAACCCCCTCCAGCCCCTACAACCCTCCCTATCTCTGTAATCCCCTCCAGCCCCTACAACCCTCCCTATCTCTGTAACCTCCTCCAGCCCCTACAACCCTCCGTATCTCTGTAACCTCCTCCAACCCCAACAACCCTCCCTATCTCTGTAACCCCCTCAAGCCCCTACAACCCGCCCTATTTCTGTAACCCCTTCCAGCCCCTACAACCCTCCCTATCTCTGTAACCCCCTCCAGCCCCTACAACCCTGCCTATCTCTGTAACCTCCTCCAGCCCCTACAACCCTCCCTATCTCTGTAACCTCCTCCAGCCCCTACAACCCTCCTTATCTCTGTAACCTCCTCCAGCCCCTACAACCCTCCCTATCTCTGTAACCTCCTCCAGCCCCTACAACCCTGCCTATCTCTGTAAGCTCCTCCAGCCCCTACAACCCTCCCTATTTCTGTAACCCCCTCCAGCCCCGACAACCCTCCCTATCTCTGTAACCTCCTCCAACACATCCAAACCTCCCTATCTCTGTAACCCCCTCCAGCCCCTATACCCCTCCCTATCTCTGTAACCTCCTCCAGCCCCTACAACCCTCCCTATCTCTGTAACCTCCTCCAGCACCTACAATCCTCCCTATCTCTGTAACCTCCTCCAGCCCCTACAACCGTCCGTATCTCTGTAACCCCCTCCATCCCATCCAACCCTCCCTATCTCTGTAACCCCCTCCAGCCCCTACAAGCCTCCCTTTCTCTGTAACCCCCTCCATCCCATCCAACCCTCCCTATCTCTGTAACCTCCTCCAGCCCCTAAAACCCTCCCTATCTCTGTAACCCCCTCCAACCCATCCAACCCTCCCTATCTCTGTAACCTCCTCCAGCCCCTACAACCCTCCCTATCTCTGTAACCTCCTCCAGCCCCTACAACCCTCCCTATCTTTCTAACCTCCTCCAGTCCCTACAACCCTCCCTATCTCTGTAACCTCCTCCAGCCCCTACAACCCTCCCTATCTCTGTAACCCCCTCCAGCCCCTACAACCCTCCCTATCTCTGTAATCCCCTCCAGCCCCTACAACCCTCCCTATCTCTGTAACCTCCTCCAGCCCCTACAACCCTCCGTATCTCTGTAACCTCCTCCAACCCCAACAACCCTCCCTATCTCTGTAACCCCCTCAAGCCCCTACAACCCGCCCTATTTCTGTAACCCCTTCCAGCCCCTACAACCCTCCCTATCTCTGTAACCCCCTCCAGCCCCTACAACCCTGCCTATCTCTGTAACCTCCTCCAGCCCCTACAACCCTCCCTATCTCTGTAACCTCCTCCAGCCCCTACAACCCTCCCTATCTCTGTAACCTCCTCCAGCCCCTACAACCCTCCGTATCTCTGTAACCTCCTCCAACCCCAACAACCCTCCCTATCTCTGTAACCCCCTCCAGCCCCTACAACCCTCCCTATCTCTGTAATCCGGTCCAGCCCCTACAACCCTCCGCATCTCTGTAGCCTCCTCCAACCCCAACAACCCTCCCTATCTCTGTATTCCCCTCCAGCCCCTACAACCCTCCCTATCTCTGTAACCTCCTCCAGCCCCTACAACCCTCCGTATCTCTGTAACCTCCTCCAACCCCAACAACCCTCCCTATCTCTGTAACCCCCTCAAGCCCCTACAACCCGCCCTATTTCTGTAACCCCTTCCAGCCCCTACAACCCTCCCTATCTCTGTAACCCCCTCCAGCCCCTACAACCCTGCCTATCTCTGTAACACCCTCCAACACATCCAACCCTCCCTATCTCTGTAACCTCCTCCAGCCCCTACAACCCTCCCTATCTCTGTAACCTCCTCCAACACATCCAAACCTCCCTATCTCTGTAACCCCTCCAGCCCCTACAACCCTCCCTATCTCTGTAACCTCCTCCAGCCCCTACAACACTCCCTATCTCTGTAACCTCCTCCAGCACCTACAACCCTCCCTATCTCTGTAACGTCCTCCAGCCCCTACACCCCTCCCTATCTCTGTAACCTCCTCCAGCCCCTACACCCCTCCCTATCTCTGTAACCTCCTCCAGCCCCTACACCCCATCCCTATCTCTGTAACCTCCTCCAGCCCCAACAACCCTCCCTATCTCTGTAACCTCCTCCAGCCCCTACAACGCTCCCTATCTCTGTAACCTCCTCCAGCCCCTACAGCCCTCCCTATCTCTGTAACATCCTCCAGCCCCTACAACTCTCCCTATCTCTGTAACCCCCTCCAGCCCCTACAATCCTCCCTATCTCTGTAACCCCCTCCAGCCCATCCAACCCACCCTATCTCTGTAACCCCCTCCAGCCCCTACAACCCTGCCTATCTCTGTAACCTCCTCCAGCCACTACAACCCTCCCTATCTCTGTAACCCCTCCAGCCCCTACAACCCTGCCTATCTCTGTAACCTCCTCCAGTCCCTACAACCGTCCGTATCTCTGTAACCCCCTCCATCCCATCCAACCCTCCCTATCTCTGTAACCCCCTCCAACCCGTACAACCCTCCCTTTCTCTGTAACCCCCTCCATCCCATCCAACCCTCCCTATCTCTGTAACCCCCTCCAGCCCCTACAACAC
Source organism: Cetorhinus maximus (assembly GCF_964194155.1). NCBI lineage: Eukaryota > Metazoa > Chordata > Chondrichthyes > Lamniformes > Cetorhinidae > Cetorhinus > Cetorhinus maximus. The sequence continues at coordinate 31,373 of NW_027598959.1, forward strand.
TCCCTATCTCTGTAACCTCCTCCAGCCCCTAAAACCCTCCCTATCTCTGTAACCCCCTCCAACCCATCCAACCCTCCCTATCTCTGTAACCTCCTCCAGTCCCTACAATCCTCCCTATCTCTGTAACCTCCTCCAGCCCCTACAACCCTCCCTATCTCTGTAACCTCCTCCAGTCCCTACAACACTCCCTATCTCTGTAACCTCCTCCAGCCCCTGCAACCCTCCCTATCTCTGTAACCCCCTCCAGCCCCTACAACACTCCCTATCTCTGTAACCCCCTCCAGCCCCTACAACCCTGCCTATCTCTGTAACCTCCTCCAGCCCCTACAACCCTCCCTATCTCTGTAACCTCCTCCAGCCCCTACAACCCTCCTTATCTCTGTAACCTCCTCCAGCCCCTACAACCCTCCCTATCTCTGTAACCTCCTCCAGCCCCTACAACCCTGCCTATCTCTGTAAGCTCCTCCAGCCCCTACAACCCTCCCTATTTCTGTAACCCCCTCCAGCCCCGACAACCCTCCCTATCTCTGTAACCTCCTCCAACACATCCAAACCTCCCTATCTCTGTAACCCCCTCCAGCCCCTATACCCCTCCCTATCTCTGTAACCTCCTCCAGCCCCTACAACCCTCCCTATCTCTGTAACCTCCTCCAGCACCTACAATCCTCCCTATCTCTGTAACCTCCTCCAGCCCCTACAACCGTCCGTATCTCTGTAACCCCCTCCATCCCATCCAACCCTCCCTATCTCTGTAACCCCCTCCAGCCCCTACAAGCCTCCCTTTCTCTGTAACCCCCTCCATCCCATCCAACCCTCCCTATCTCTGTAACCTCCTCCAACCCCTAAAACCCTCCCTATCTCTGTAACCCCCTCCAACCCATCCAACCCTCCCTATCTCTGTAACCTCCTCCAGCCCCTACAACCCTCCCTATCTCTGTAACCTCCTCCAGCCCCTACAACCCTCCCTATCTTTCTAACCTCCTCCAGTCCCTACAACCCTCCCTATCTCTGTAACCTCCTCCAGCCCCTACAACCCTCCCTATCTCTGTAACCCCCTCCAGCCCCTACAACCCTCCCTATCTCTGTAATCCCCTCCAGCCCCTACAACCCTCCCTATCTCTGTAACCTCCTCCAGCCCCTACAACCCTCCGTATCTCTGTAACCTCCTCCAACCCCAACAACCCCCCCTATCTCTGTAACCCCCTCAAGCCCCTACAACCCGCCCTATTTCTGTAACCCCTTCCAGCCCCTACAACCCTCCCTATCTCTGTAACCCCCTCCAGCCCCTACAACCCTGCCTATCTCTGTATCCTCCTCCAGCCCCTACAACCCTCCCTATCTCTGTAACCTCCTCCAGCCCCTACAACCCTCCTTATCTCTGTAACCTCCTCCAGCCCCTACAACCCTCCCTATCTCTGTAACCTCCTCCAGCCCCTACAACCCTGCCTATCTCTGTAAGCTCCTCCAGCCCCTACAACCCTCCCTATTTCTGTAACCCCCTCCAGCCCCGACAACCCTCCCTATCTCTGTAACCTCCTCCAACACATCCAAACCTCCCTATCTCTGTAACCCCCTCCAGCCCCTATACCCCTCCCTATCTCTGTAACCTCCTCCAGCCCTACAACCCTCCCTATCTCTGTAACCTCCTCCAGCACCTACAATCCTCCCTATCTCTGTAACCTCCTCCAGCCCCTACAACCGTCCGTATCTCTGTAACCCCCTCCATCCCATCCAACCCTCCCTATCTCTGTAACCCCCTCCAGCCCCTACAAGCCTCCCTTTCTCTGTAACCCCCTCCATCCCATCCAACCCTCCCTATCTCTGTAACCTCCTCCAGCCCCTAAAACCCTCCCTATCTCTGTAACCCCCTCCAACCCATCCAACCCTCCCTATCTCTGTAACCTCCTCCAGCCCCTACAACCCTCCCTATCTCTGTAACCTCCTCCAGCCCCTACAACCCTCCCTATCTTTCTAACCTCCTCCAGTCCCTACAACCCTCCCTATCTCTGTAACCTCCTCCAGCCCCTACAACCCTCCCTATCTCTGTAACCCCCTCCAGCCCCTACAACCCTCCCTATCTCTGTAATCCCCTCCAGCCCCTACAACCCTCCCTATCTCTGTAACCTCCTCCAGCCCCTACAACCCTCCGTATCTCTGTAACCTCCTCCAACCCCAACAACCCTCCCTATCTCTGTAACCCCCTCAAGCCCCTACAACCCGCCCTATTTCTGTAACCCCTTCCAGCCCCTACAACCCTCCCTATCTCTGTAACCCCCTCCAGCCCCTACAACCCTGCCTATCTCTGTAACCTCCTCCAGCCCCTACAACCCTCCCTATCTCTGTAACCTCCTCCAGCCCCTACAACCCTCCTTATCTCTGTAACCTCCTCCAGCCCCTACAACCCTCCCTATCTCTGTAACCTCCTCCAGCCCCTACAACCC
>NW_027598960.1:0-33786 GCF_964194155.1 Cetorhinus maximus
AACCGAGTGAAACAGAGTGAAACAGAGCAAAACAGAGCCAAAACAGAGCCAAACAGTGCAAAACAGAGTCAAACACAGCCAAAGAGAGCCATACGGAGCCAATCAGAGCCCAACAGAGCCCAACAGTACCAAACGGAGCCAAACAGAGTCAAACGGAGCGAATCAGAGCCACACAGAGGCAAACAGAGGCTAACAGACTCAGAGAGAGCAAAGCGGAGCGAAACAGAGCCATGCAGAGCCAAACAGACTCAAACAGAGCAATAGAGAGCCAAACAGAGCCAAACAAAGCCAAACAGAGCAAAACAGAGCCAATCAGAGCCAAACAGAGCCAAACAGAGCACAAGAGAGCCAATCAGAGCCAAACAGAGCCAAACACAGCAAAACAGAGCCACACAGAAGCAAACAGAGGCTAACAGACTCAAACAGAGCCAAGCAGAGCGAAACAGAGCCATGCAGAGCCAAACAGAGCGAAAGAGAGCCAAACAGAGGCAAACAGAGCCAATCAGAGCAAAACAGAGCAAAACAGAGCCAAACAGAGCACAACAGAACCAAACATAGCACAACAGAGCCAAACAGAGCCTAGGAGACTTATACAGAGCATAACAGAGCCAAACAGAATCAAACAGAGCAAAACAGAGTGATACAGAGCAACACAGAGCCAAACAGAGCCAAACAGAGCAAAACAGAGCCAATCAGAGCAAAACAGAGCACAAGAGAGCTAATCAGAGCCAAACAGAGCCAAACACAGCAAAACAGAGCCACACAGAGGCAAACAGAGGCTAACAGACTCAGACAGAGCAAAGCAGAGCGAAACAGAGCCATGCAGAGCCAAACAGACTCAAACAGAGCAATAGAGAGCCAAACACAGCCAAACAGAGCCAAACAGAGCATAACAGAGCCAATCAGAGCCAAACAGAGTGGAACAGAGCACAACAGATGCAAACAGAGCCAAACAGAGCATAACAGAATGAAACAGAGCAAAATAGAGCCAGACGGAGCCAAACAGAGCCAAACAGAGCACAACAGATTCAAACAGAGCATAACAGAGCCAAACATAGTCAAACAGAGCAAAACAGAGCAAAACAGAGACAAACAGAGCAAAACAGAGTGAAACAGAGCAACACAGAGCCAAACAGAGCTAATCAGAGCAAATCAGAGCAAGAGAGAGCCAGAGGCAAACAGAAGCTAACAGAGCAAAAGAGAGCCAAACAGAGTCATACAGAGCCCAACAGAGCAGAACAGAGCCAAACAGAGCTAAACAGAGCCAAAAAGAGCAAAACAGAGTGAAACAGAGCAAAACAGAGCAAATCAGAGCCAAACAGAGCAACACAGAGCCAAAGAGAGCCAAACAAAACCAAACAGAGCCAAAAAGAGAACAACAGAGCCACACAGAGCCAAACAGATCTTAACCAAGTGAATAAGAGTGAAACAAAGCAAAACAGAGCCAAACAGAGCAAAACAGAGCCAAACAGAGCGAAATAGAACCAGGCAGAGCCAATCAGAGTTAAAAAGAGTAAACCAGAGCCAAACAGAGCCAAAGAGAGCCAAACAGAGTGAAACAGAGCAGAACAGAGCCAAACAGTGCCATACAGAGCCTAACAGAGCAAAACAGAGTGAAACAGAGCAAAACAGATCCAAACAGAGCCAAACAGAGCCAAAACGAGCCAAACAGAGCTAAACAGAACCATACAAAGCCAATACAGAGCCAAGCAGAGCCAAACAGAGCACAGAAGAGCGAAACAGAGCCAAACAGAGCCAAAGAGACTCAAACAGAGCATAACAGAGCCAAACAGAGTCAAACAGAGCAAAACAGAGCAAAACAGAGCAAAACAGAGCCACACAGAGCCTAACAGATCTAAACCGAGTGAAACAGAGCAAAACAGAGCCAAACAGAGCCAAACAGTGCAAAACAGAGTCAAACACAGCCAAAGAGAGCCATACGGAGCCAAACAGAGCCCAACAGAGCCCAACAGTACCAAACGGAGCCAAACAGAGTCAAACGGAGCGAATCAGAGCCACACAGAGGCAAACAGAGGCTAACAGACTCAGAGAGAGCAAAGCGGAGCGAAACAGAGCCATGCAGAGCCAAACAGACTCAAACAGAGCAATAGAGAGCCAAACAGAGCCAAACAAAGCCAAACAGAGCAAAACAGAGCCAATCAGAGCCAAACAGAGCCAAACAGAGCACAAGAGAGCCAATCAGAGCCAAACAGAGCCAAACACAGCAAAACAGAGCCACACAGAAGCAAACAGAGGCTAACAGACTCAAACAGAGCCAAGCAGAGCGAAACAGAGCCATGCAGAGCCAAACAGAGCGAAAGAGAGCCAAACAGAGGCAAACAGAGCCAATCAGAGCAAAACAGAGCAAAACAGAGCCAAACAGAGCACAACAGAACCAAACATAGCACAACAGAGCCAAACAGAGCCTAGGAGACTTATACAGAGCATAACAGAGCCAAACAGAATCAAACAGAGCAAAACAGAGTGATACAGAGCAACACAGAGCCAAACAGAGCCAAACAGAGCAAAACAGAGCCAATCAGAGCAAAACAGAGCACAAGAGAGCTAATCAGAGCCAAACAGAGCCAAACACAGCAAAACAGAGCCACACAGAGGCAAACAGAGGCTAACAGACTCAGACAGAGCAAAGCAGAGCGAAACAGAGCCATGCAGAGCCAAACAGACTCAAACAGAGCAATAGAGAGCCAAACACAGCCAAACAGAGCCAAACAGAGCATAACAGAGCCAATCAGAGCCAAACAGAGTGGAACAGAGCACAACAGATGCAAACAGAGCCAAACAGAGCATAACAGAATGAAACAGAGCAAAATAGAGCCAGACGGAGCCAAACAGAGCCAAACAGAGCACAACAGATTCAAACAGAGCATAACAGAGCCAAACATAGTCAAACAGAGCAAAACAGAGCAAAACAGAGACAAACAGAGCAAAACAGAGTGAAACAGAGCAACACAGAGCCAAACAGAGCTAATCAGAGCAAATCAGAGCAAGAGAGAGCCAGAGGCAAACAGAAGCTAACAGAGCAAAAGAGAGCCAAACAGAGTCATACAGAGCCCAACAGAGCAGAACAGAGCCAAACAGAGCTAAACAGAGCCAAAAAGAGCAAAACAGAGTGAAACAGAGCAAAACAGAGCAAATCAGAGCCAAACAGAGAAACACAGAGCCAAAGAGAGCCAAACAAAACCAAACAGAGCCAAACAGAGCAAAACAGAGAAAAACAGAGCAAAACAGAGCCAAACAGAGCCAAACAGAGCAAAACAGATCCAAACAGAGAACAACAGAGCCACACAGAGCCAAACAGATCTTAACCGAGTGAATAAGAGTGAAACAAAGCAAAACAGAGCCAAACAGAGACAAACAGAGCAAAACGGTGCCACACAGAGCGAAATAGAGCCAGGCAGAGCCAATCAGAGTTATAAAGAGCAAACCAGAGCCAAACAGAGCCAAATAGAGCCAAACAGAGTCAAACAGAGCAGAACAGAGCCAAACAGAGCTAAACAGAGCCAAACAGAGCGAAATAGAACCAGGCAGAGCCAATCAGAGTTAAAAAGAGTAAACCAGAGCCAAACAGAGCCAAAGAGAGCCAAACAGAGTGAAACAGAGCAGAACAGAGCCAAACAGTGCCATACAGAGCCTAACAGAGCAAAACAGAGTGAAACAGAGCAAAACAGATCCAAACAGAGCCAAACAGAGCCAAAACGAGCCAAACAGAGCTAAACAGAACCATACAAAGCCAATACAGAGCCAAGCAGAGCCAAACAGAGCACAGAAGAGCGAAACAGAGCCAAACAGAGCCAAAGAGACTCAAACAGAGCATAACAGAGCCAAACAGAGTCAAACAGAGCAAAACAGAGCAAAACAGAGCCACACAGAGCCTAACAGATCTAAACCGAGTGAAACAGAGCAAAACAGAGCCAAACAGAGCCAAACAGTGCAAAACAGAGTCAAACACAGCCAAAGAGAGCCAAACGGAGCCAAACAGAGCCCAACAGAGCCCAACAGTACCAAACGGAGCCAAACAGAGTCAAACGGAGCGAATCAGAGCCACACAGAGGCAAACAGAGGCTAACAGACTCAGAGAGAGCAAAGCGGAGCGAAACAGAGCCATGCAGAGCCAAACAGACTCAAACAGAGCAATAGAGAGCCAAACAGAGCCAAACAAAGCCAAACAGAGCAAAACAGAGCCAATCAGAGCCAAACAGAGCCAAACAGAGCACAAGAGAGCCAATCAGAGCCAAACAGAGCCAAACACAGCAAAACAGAGCCACACAGAAGCAAACAGAGGCTAACAGATTCAAACAGAGCCAAGCAGAGCGAAACAGAGCCATGCAGAGCCAAACAGAGCGAAAGAGAGCCAAACAGAGGCAAACAGAGCCAATCAGAGCAAAACAGAGCAAAACAGAGCCAAACAGAGCACAACAGAACCAAACATAGCACAACAGAGCCAAACAGAGCCTAGGAGACTTATACAGAGCATAACAGAGCCAAACAGAATCAAACAGAGCAAAACAGAGTGATACAGAGCAACACAGAGCCAAACAGAGCCAAACAGAGCAAAACAGAGCCAATCAGAGCAAAACAGAGCACAAGAGAGCTAATCAGAGCCAAACAGAGCCAAACACAGCAAAACAGAGCCACACAGAGGCAAACAGAGGCTAACAGACTCAGACAGAGCAAAGCAGAGCGAAACAGAGCCATGCAGAGCCAAACAGACTCAAACAGAGCAATAGAGAGCCAAACACAGCCAAACAGAGCCAAACAGAGCATAACAGAGCCAATCAGAGCCAAACAGAGTGGAACAGAGCACAACAGATCCAAACAGAGCCAAACAGAGCATAACAGAATGAAACAGAGCAAAATAGAGCCAGACGGAGCCAAACAGAGCCAAACAGAGCACAACAGATTCAAACAGAGCATAACAGAGCCAAACATAGTCAAACAGAGCAAAACAGAGCAAAACAGAGACAAACAGAGCAAAACAGAGTGAAACAGAGCAACACAGAGCCAAACAGAGCTAATCAGAGCAAATCAGAGCAAGAGAGAGCCAGAGGCAAACAGAAGCTAACAGAGCAAAAGAGAGCCAAACAGAGTCATACAGAGCCCAACAGAGCAGAACAGAGCCAAACAGAGCTAAACAGAGCCAAAAAGAGCAAAACAGAGTGAAACAGAGCAAAACAGAGCAAATCAGAGCCAAACAGAGCAACACAGAGCCACAGAGAGCCAAACAAAACCAAACAGAGCCAAACAGAGCAAAACAGAGAAAAACAGAGCAAAACAGAGCCAAACAGAGCCAAACAGAGCAAAACAGATCCAAACAGAGAACAACAGAGCCACACAGAGCCAAACAGATCTTAACCGAGTGAATAAGAGTGAAACAAAGCAAAACAGAGCCAAACAGAGCCAAACAGAGCAAAACAGAGCCACACAGAGCGAAATAGAGCCAGGCAGAGCCAATCAGAGTTATAAAGAGCAAACCAGAGCCAAACAGAGCCAAATAGAGCCAAACAGAGTCAAACAGAGCAGAACAGAGCCAAACAGAGCAAAACAGAGCCTAACAGAGCATAACAGAGTGAAACAGAGCAAAACAGATCCAAACATAGCCAAACAGAGCCAAACCGAGCCAAAAAGAGTTAAACAGAGCCATAGAGAGCCAATACAGAGCCAAGCAGAGCCAAACAGAGCACAGCAGAGCGAAACAGAGCCAAACAGAGCCAAACAGACTCAAACAGAGCATAACAGAGCCAAACAGAGTCAAACAGAGCAAAACAGAGCAAAACAGAGCAAAACAGATCTAAACAGAGCCACACAGAGCCTAACAGATCTAAACCGAGTGAAACAGAGTGAAACAGAGCAAAACAGAGCCAAACAGAGCCAAACAGAGCAAAACAGAGCCAAACACAGCCAAACAGAGCCAAACGGAGCAAAACAGAGCCCAACAGAGCCCAACAGTGCCAAACGGAGCCAAACAGAGTCAAACGGATCGAATCAGAGCCAAACACAGCCAAACAGAGGCTCACAGACTTAAACAGAGCAAAACAGAGCGAAACAGATCCAAACAGAGCAAAACAGAGCAAAAAAGAGCCAAACAGAGCCAAACAGAGCACAACAGAGAGAAACAGAGCAAAACAGAGCAACACAGAGCCAAACAGAGCACAAGAGAGCCAATCAGAGCCAAACAGAGCCAAACACAGCAAAACAGAGCCACACAGAGGCAAACAGAGGCTAACAGACTCAGACAGAGCAAAGCGGAGTGAAACAGAGCCATGCATAGCCAAAAAGACTCAAACAGAGCAATAGAGAGCCAAACAGAGCCACACAAAGCCAAACAGAGCAAAACAGAGCCAATCAGAGCCAAACAGAGCCACACAGAGCACAAGAGAGCCAATCAGAGCCAAACAGAGCCAAACAGAGCAAAACAGAGCCACACAGAAGCAAACAGAGGCTAACAGACTCAAACAGAGCCATGCAGAGCGAAACAGAGCCATGCAGAGCCAAACAGAGCAAAAGAGAGCCAAACAGAGGCAAACAGAGCCAAACAGAGCAAAACAGAGCAAAACAGAGCCAAACAGAGCACAACAGAACCAAACAGAGCACAATTGAGCCAAACAGAGCCAAGGAGACTCATACAGAGCATAACAGAGCCAAACAGAATCAAACAGAGCAAAACAGTGATACAGAGCAACACAGAGCCAAACAGAGCCAAACAGAGCAAAACAGAGCCAATCAGAGCCAAACAGAGCACAAGAGAGCCAATCAGAGCCAAACAGAGCCAAACACAGCAAAACAGAGCCACACAGAGGCAAACAGAGGCTAACAGACTCAGACAGAGCAAAGCAGAGCGAAACAGAGCCATGCAGAGCCAAACAGACTCAAACAGAGCAATAGAGAGCCAAACACAGCCAAACAGAGCCAAACAGAGCATAACAGAGCCAATCAAAGCCAAACAGAGCCAAACAGAGCACAAGAGAGCCAATCAGAGCCAAACAGAGCCAAACACAGCAAAACAGAGCCACACAGAAGCAAACAGAGGCTAACAGACTCAAACAGAGCCAAGCAGAGCGAAACAGAGCCATGCAGAGCCAAACAGAGCGAAAGAGAGCCAAACAGAGGCAAACAGAGCCAATCAGAGCAAAACAGAGCAAAACAGAGCCAAACAGAGCACAACAGAACCAAACAGAGCACAACAGAGCCAAACAGAGCCTAGGAGACTCATACAGAGCATAACAGAGCCAAACAGAATCAAACAGAGCAAAACAGAGTGATACAGAGCAACACAGAGCCAAACAGAGCCAAACATAGCAAAACAGAGCCAATCAGAGCCAAACAGAGCACAAGAGAGCTAAGCAGAGCCAAACAGAGCCAAACACAGCAAAACAGAGCCACACAGAGGCAAACAGAGGCTAACAGATTCAGACAGAGCAAAGCAGAGCGAAACAGAGCCATGCAGAGCCAAACAGTCTCAAAAAGAGCAATAGAGAACCAAACACAGCCAAACAGAGCCAAACAGAGCATAACAGAGCCAATCAGAGCCAAACAGAGCGGAACAGAACACAACAGATCCAAACAGAGCCAAACAGAGCATAACAGAATGAAACAGAGCAAAATAGAGCCAGACGGAGCCAAACAGAGCCAAACAGAGCACAACAGATTCAAACAGAGCATAACAGAGCCAAACATAGTCAAACAGAGCAAAACAGAGCAAAACAGAGACAAACAGAGCAAAACAGAGTGAAACAGAGCAACACAGAGCCAAACAGAGCTAATCAGAGCAAATCAGAGCAAGAGAGAGCCAGAGGCAAACAGAAGCTAACAGAGCAAAAGAGAGCCAAACAGAGTTCTCCAGAGCCCAACAGAGCAAAACAGAGCCAAACAGAGCCAAACAGAGCCAAAAAGAGCAAAACAGAGTGAAACAGAGCAAAACAGAGCAAATCAGAGCCAAACGGAGCAACACAGAGCCAAAGAGAGCCAAACAAAACCAAACAGAGCCAAACAGAGCAAAACAGAGAAATACAGAGCAAAACAGAGCCAAACAGAGCCAAGCAGAGCAAAACAGATCCAAACAGAGAACAACAGAGCCACACAGAGCCAAACAGATCTTAACCGAGTGAATAAGAGTGAAACAAAGCAAAACAGAGCCAAACAGAGCCAAACAGAGCAAAACAGAGCCACACAGAGCGAAATAGAGCCAGGCAGAGCCAATCAGAGTTATAAAGAGCAAACCAGAGCCAAACAGAGCCAAATAGAGCCAAACAGAGTCAAACAGAGCAGAACAGAGCCAAACAGAGCAAAACAGAGCCTAACAGAGCATAACAGAGTGAAACAGAGCAAAACAGATCCAAACATAGCCAAACAGAGCCAAACCGAGCCAAAAAGAGTTAAACAGAGCCATACAGAGCCAATACAGAGCCAAGCAGAGCCAAACAGAGCACAGCAGAGCGAAACAGAGCCAAACAGAGCCAAACAGACTCAAACAGAGCATAACAGAGCCAAACAGAGTCAAACAGAGCAAAACAGAGCAAAACAGAGCAAAACAGATCTAAACAGAGCCACACAGAGCCTAACAGATCTAAACCGAGTGAAACAGAGTGAAACAGAGCGAAACAGAGCCAAACAGAGCCAAACAGAGCAAAACAGAGCCAAACACAGCCAAACAGAGCCAAACGGAGCAAAACAGAGCCCAACAGAGCCCAACAGTGCCAAACGGAGCCAAACAGAGTCAAACGGATCGAATCAGAGCCAAACACAGCCAAACAGAGGCTCACAGACTTAAACAGAGCAAAACAGAGCGAAACAGATCCAAACAGAGCAAAACAGAGCAAAAAAGAGCCAAACAGAGCCAAACAGAGCACAACAGAGAGAAACAGAGCAAAACAGAGCAACACAGAGCCAAACAGAGCACAAGAGAGCCAATCAGAGCCAAACAGAGCCAAACACAGCAAAACAGAGCCACACAGAGGCAAACAGAGGCTAACAGACTCAGACAGAGCAAAGCGGAGTGAAACAGAGCCATGCAGAGGCAAACAGACTCAAACAGAGCAATAGAGAGCCAAACAGAGCCAAACAAAGCCAAACAGAGCAAAACAGAGCCAATCAGAGCCAAACAGAGCCAAACAGAGCAAAACAGAGCCAATCAGAGCCAAACAGAGCACAAGAGAGCCAATCAGAGCCAATCAGAGCCAAACACAGCAAAACAGAGCCACACAGAGGCAAACAGAGGCTAACAGACTCAGACAGAGCAAAGCAGAGCGAAACAGAGCCATGCAGAGCCAAACAGACTCAAACAGAGCAATTGAGAGCCAAACACAGCCAAACAGAGCCAAACAGAGCATAACAGAGCCAATCAGAGCCAAACAGAGCCAAACAGAGCACAAGAGAGCCAATCAGAGCCAAACAGAGCCAAACACAGCTAAACAGAGCCACACAGAAGCAAACAGAGGCTAACAGACTCAAACAGAGCCAAGCAGAGCGAAACAGAGCCATGCAGAGCCAAACAGAGCGAAAGAGAGCCAAACAGAGGCAAACAGAGCCAATCAGAGCCAAACAGAGCAAAACAGAGCCAAACAGAGCACAACAGAACCAAACAGAGCACAACAGAGCCAAACAGAGCCTAGGAGACTCATACAGAGCATAACAGAGCCAAGCAGAATCAAACAGAGCAAAACAGTGATACAGAGCAACACAGAGCCAAACAGAGCCAAACAGAGCAAAACAGAGCCAATCAGAGCCAAACAGAGCACAAGAGAGCCAATCAGAGCCAAACAGAGCCAAGCACAGCAAAACAGAGCCACACAGAGGCAAACAGAGGCTAACAGACTCAGACAGAGCAAAGCAGAGCGAAACAGAGCCATGCAGAGCCAAACAGACTCAAACAGAGCAATATAGAGCCAAACACAGCCAAACAGAGCCAAACAGAGCATAACAGAGCCAATCAGAGCCAAACAGAGCGGAACAGAGCACAACAGATCCAAACAGAGCCAAACAGAGCATAACAGAATGAAACAGAGCAAAATAGAGCCAGACGGAGCCAAACAGAGCCAAACAGAGCACAATAGATTCAATCAGAGCATAACAGAGCCAAACATAGTCAAACAGAGCATAACAGAGCAAAACAGAGACAAACAGAGCAAAACAGAGTGAAACAGAGAAACACAGAGCCAAACAGAGCCAATCAGAGCAAATCAGAGCAATAGAGAGCCAGAGGCAAACAGAAGCTAACAGAGCAAAAGAGAGCCAACAGAGTCATACAGAGCCCAACAGAGCAAAACAGAGCCAAACAGAGCCAAAAAGAGCAAAACAGAGTGAAACAGAGCAAAACAGAGCAAATCAGAGCCAAACAGAGCAACTCAGAGCCAAAGAGAGCCAAACAAAACCAAACAGAGCCAAAAGGAGCAAAACAGAGAAAAACAGAGCAAAACAGAGCCAAACAGAGCCAAACAGAGCATACAGATCCAAACAGAGAACAACAGACCAACACAGAGCCAAACAGATCTTAACCGAGTGAATAAGAGTGATACAAAGCAATACAGAGCCAAACAGAGCCAAACAGAGCAAAACAGAGCCAAACAGAGCGAAATAGAGCCAGACAGAGCCAATCGGAGTTAAAAAGAGCAAACCAGAGCCAAACAGATCCAAAGAGAGCCAAACAGAGTCAAACAGAGCAAAACAGATCCAAGCAGAGCCAAACAGAGCCAAACCGAGCCAAAAAGAGTTAAACAGAGCCATACAGAGCCAATACAGAGCCAAGCAGAGCCAAACAGAGCACAGCAGAGCGAAACAGAGCCAAACAGAGCCAAACAGAGCATAACAGAGCCAAACAGAGTCAAACAGAGCAAAACAGAGCAAAACAGAGCTAAACAGAGCCACACAGAGCCTAACAGATCTAAACCGAGTGAAACAGAGTGAAACAGAGCAAAACAGAGCCAAACAGAGCCAAACAGAGCCAAACAGAGCCAAACACAGCCAAACAGAGCCAAACAGAGCCCAACAGAGCCCAACAGTGCCAAACGTAGCCAAACAGAGTCAAACGGAGCGAATCAGAGCCAAACACAGATAAACAGAGGCTAACAGACTCAAACAGAGCAAAACAGAGTGAAACAAATCCAAACAGAGCAAAACAGAGCAAAAAAGATCCAAACAGAGCCAAACAGAGCACAACAGAGAGAAACAGAGCAAAACAGAGCAACACAGAGCCAAACAGAGCACAAGAGAGCCAATCAGAGCCAAACAGAGCCAAACACAGCAAAACAGAGCCACACAGAGGCAAACAGAGGCTAACAGACTCAGACAGAGCAAAGCGGAGCGAAACAGAGCCATGTAGAGCCAAACAGACTCAAACAGAGCAATAGAGAGCCAAACAGAGCCAAACAAAGCCAAACAGAGCATAACAGAGCCAATCAGAGCCAAACAGAGCCAAACAGAGCACAAGAGAGCCAATCAGAGCCAAACAGAGCCAAACACAGCAAAACAGAGCCACACAGAAGCAAAGAGAGGCTAACAGACTCAAACAGAGCCAAGCAGAGCGAAACAGAGCCATGCAGAGCCAAACAGAGCAAAAGAGAGCCAAACAGAGGCAAACAGAGCCAAACAGAGCAAAACAGAGCCAAACAGAGCACAACAGAACCAAACAGAGCACAACAGAGTCAAACAGAGCCAAGGAGACTCATACAGAGCATAACAGAGCCAAACAGAATCAAGCAGAGCAAAACAGAGTGATACAGAGCAACACAGAGCCAAACAGAGCCAAACAGAGCAAAACAGAGCCAATTAGAGCCAAACAGAGCACAAGAGAGCCAATCAGAGCCAAACAGAGCCAAACACAGCAAAACAGAGCCACACAGAGGCAAACAGAGGCTAACAGACTCAGACAGAGCAAAGCAGAGCGAAATAGAGCCATACAGAGCCAAACAGACTCAAACAGAGCAATAGAGAGCCAAACACAGCCAAACAGAGCATAACAGAGCCAATCAGAGCCAAACAGAGAGTAACAGAGCACAACAGTTCCAAACAGAGCATAACAGAATGAAACAGAGCAAAATAGAGCCAGACGGAGCCAAACAGAGCCAAACAGAGCACAACAGATTCAAACAGAGCATACCAGAGCCAAACAGAGTCAAACAGAGCAAAACAGAGCAAAACAGAGACAAACAGAGCAAAACAGAGTGAAACAGAGCAACACAGAGCCAAACAGAGCTAATCAGAGCAAATCAGAGCAAGAGAGAGGCAGAGGCAAACAGAAGCTAACAGAGCAAAAGAGAGCCAAACAGAGTCATACAGAGCCGGACAGAGCAAAACAGAGCCAAACAGAGCCAAACAGAGCCAAAAAGAGCAAAACAGAGTGAAACAGAGCAAAACAGAGCAAAACAGAGCAAATCAGAGCCAAACAGAGCAACACAGAGCCAAAGAGAGCCAAACAAAACCAAACAGAGCCAAAAAGAGCAAAACAGAGCCAAACAGAGCCAAACAGAGCAAAACAGATCCAAACGGAGAACAACAGAGCCACACAGAGCCAAACAGATCTTAACCGAGTGAATAAGAGTGAAACAAAGCAAAACAGAGCCACACAGAGGCAAACAGAGGCTAACAGACTCAGACAGAGCAAAGCGGAGCGAAACAGAGCCATGCAGAGCCAAACAGACTCAAACAGAGCAATAGAGAGCCAAACAGAGCCAAACAAAGCCAATCAGAGCCAAACAGAGCCAAACACAGCAAAACAGAGCCACACAGAAGCAAACAGAGGCTAACAGACTCAAACAGAGCCAAGCAGAGCGAAACAGAGCCATGCAGAGCCAAACAGAGCGAAAGAGAGCCAAACAGAGGCAAACAGAGCCAATCAGAGCAAAACAGAGCAAAACAGAGCCAAACAGAGCATAACAGAACCAAACAGAGCACAACAGAGCCAAACAGAGCCTAGGAGACTCATACAGAGCATAACAGAGCCAAACAGAGCCAAAAAGAGCAAAACAGAGTGAAACAGAGCAAAACAGAGCAAATCAGAGCCAAACAGAGCAACACAGAGCCAAAGAGAGCCAAACAAAACCAAACAGAGCCAAAAAGAGCAAAACAGAGAAAAACAGAGCAAAACAGAGACAAACAGAGCCAAACAGAGGAAAACAGATCCAAACAGAGAACAACAGAGCCACACAGAGCCAAACAGATCTTAACCGAGTGAATAAGAGTGAAACAAAGCAAAACAGAGCCAAACAGAGCCAAACAGAGCAAAACAGAGCCAAACACAGCCAAACAGAGCCAAACGGAGCAAAACAGAGCCCAACAGAGCCCAACAGTGCCAAACGGAGCCAAACAGAGTCAAACGGAGCGAATCAGAGCCAAAAACAGCCAAACAGAGGCTCACAGACTTAAACAGAGCAAAACAGAGCGAAACAGATCCAAACAGAGCAAAACAGAGCAAAAAAGAGCCAAACAGAGCCAAACACAGCAAAACAGAGCCACACAGAAGCAAACAGAGGCTAACAGACTCAAACAGAGCCAAGCAGAGCGAAACAGAGCCATGCAGAGCCAAACAGAGCAAAAGAGAGCCAAACAGAGGCAAACAGAGCCAAACAGAGCAAAACAGAGCCAAACAGAGCACAACAGAACCAAACAGAGCACAACAGAGTCAAACAGAGCCAAGGAGACTCATACAGAGCATAACAGAGCCAAACAGAATCAAACAGAGCAAAACAGAGTGATACAGAGCAACACAGAGCCAAACAGAGCCAAACAGAGCAAAACAGAGCAACACAGAGCCAAACAGAGCACAAGAGAGCCAATCAGAGCCAAACAGAGCCAAACACAGCAAAACAGAGCCACACAGAGGCAAACAGAGGCTAACAGACTCAGACAGAGCAAAGCAGAGCGAAATAGAGCCATACAGAGCCAAACAGACTCAAACAGAGCAATAGAGAGCCAAACACAGCCAAACAGAGCATAACAGAGCCAATCAGAGCCAAACAGAGAGTAACAGAGCACAACAGTTCCAAACAGAGCATAACAGAATGAAACAGAGCAAAATAGAGCCAGACGGAGCCAAACAGAGCCAAACAGAGCACAACAGATTCAAACAGAGCATACCAGAGCCAAACAGAGTCAAACAGAGCAAAACAGAGCAAAACAGAGACAAACAGAGCAAAACAGAGTGAAACAGAGCAACACAGAGCCAAACAGAGCTAATCAGAGCAAATCAGAGCAAGAGAGAGGCAGAGGCAAACGAAGCTAACAGAGCAAAACAGAGCCAAACAGAGCCAAACAGAGCCAAAAAGAGCAAAACAGAGTGAAACAGAGCAAAACAGAGCAAAACAGAGCAAATCAGAGCCAAACAGAGCAACACAGAGCCAAAGAGAGCCAAACAAAACCAAACAGAGCCAAAAAGAGCAAAACAGAGAAAAACAGAGCAAAACAGGGCCAAACAGAGCCAAACAGAGCAAAACAGATCCAAACGGAGAACAACAGAGCCACACAGAGCCAAACAGATCTTAACCGAGTGAATAAGAGTGAAACGAAGCAAAACAGAGCCACACAGAGGCAAACAGAGGCTAACAGACTCAGACAGAGCAAAGCGGAGCGAAACAGAGCCATGCAGAGACAAACAGACTCAAACAGAGCAATAGAGAGCCAAACAGAGCCAAACAAAGCCAATCAGAGCCAAACAGAGCCAAACACAGCAAAACAGAGCCACACAGAAGCAAACAGAGGCTAACAGACTCAAACAGAGCCAAGCAGAGCGAAACAGAGCCATGCAGAGCCAAACAGAGCGAAAGAGAGCCAAACAGAGGCAAACAGAGCCAATCAGAGCAAAACAGAGCAAAACAGAGCCAAACAGAGCATAACAGAACCAAACAGAGCACAACAGAGCCAAACAGAGCCTAGGAGACTCATACAGAGCATAACAGAGCCAAACAGAGCCAAAAAGAGCAAAACAGAGTATAACAGAGCAAAACAGAGCAAATCAGAGCCAAACAGAGCAACACAGAGCCAAAGAGAGCCAAACAAAACCAAACAGAGCCAAAAAGAGCAAAACAGAGAAAAACAGAGCAAAACAGAGCCAAACAGAGCCAAACAGAGCAAAACAGATCCAAACAGAGAACAACAGAGCCACACAGAGCCAAACAGATCTTAACCGAGTGAATAAGAGTGAAACAAAGCAAAACAGAGCCAAACAGAGCAAAGCAGAGCCACACAGAGCGAAATAGAGCCAGGCAGAGCCAATCAGAGTTATAAAAAGCAAACCAGAGCCAAACAGAGCCAAATAGAGCCAAACAGAGTCAAACAGAGCAGAACAGAGCCAAACTGAGCCATACAGAGCCTAACAGAGCATAACAGAGTGAAACAGAGCAAAACAGATCCAAACAGAGCCAAACAGAGCCAAACTGAGCCAAAAAGAGTTAAACAGAGCCATACAGAGCCAATAGAGAGCCAAGCAGAGCCAAACAGAGCACAGCAGAGCGAAACAGAGCCAAACAGAGCCAAACAGACTCAAACAGAGCATAACAGAGCCAAACAGAGTCAAACAGAGCAAAACAGAGCAAAACAGATCTAAACAGAGCCAAACAGAGCCTAACAGATCTAAACCGAGTGAAACAGAGTGAAACAGAGCAAAACAGAGCCAAACAGAGCCAAACAGAGCCAAACAGAGCAAAACAGAGCCAAACACAGCCAAACAGAGCCAAACGGAGCAAAACAGAGCCCAACAGAGCCCAACAGTGCCAAACGGAGCCAAACAGAGTCAAACGGAGCGAATCAGAGCCAAACACAGCCAAACAGAGGCTCACAGACTTAAACAGAGCAAAACAGAGCGAAACAGATCCAAACAGAGCAAAACAGAGCAACACAGAGCCAAACAGAGCACAAGAGAGCCAATCAGAGCCAAACAGAGCCAAACACAGCAAAACAGAGCCACACAGAGGCAAACAGAGGCTAACAGACTCAGACAGAGCAAAGCGGAGGGAAACAGAGCCATGCATAGCCAAAAAGACTCAAACAGAGCAATAGAGAGCCAAACAGAGCCAAACAAAGCCAAACAGAGCAAAACAGAGCCAATCAGAGCCAAACAGTGCCAAACAGAGCACAAGAGAGCCAATCAGAGCCAAACAGAGCCAAACACAGCAAAACAGAGCCACACAGAAGCAAACAGAGGCTAACAGACTCAAACAGAGCCATGCAGAGCGAAACAGAGCCATGCAGAGCCAAACAGAGCAAAAGAGAGCCAAACAGAGGCAAACAGAGCCAAACAGAGCAAAACAGAGCAAAACAGAGCCAAACAGAGCACAACAGAACCAAACAGAGCACAATTGAGCCAAACAGAGCCAAGGAGACTCATACAGAGCATAACAGAGCCAATCAGAATCAAACAGAGCAAAACAGTGATACAGAGCAACACAGAGCCAAACAGAGCCAAACAGAGCAAAACAGAGCCAATCAGAGCCAAACAGAGCACAAGAGAGCCAATCAGAGCCAAACAGAGCCAAACACAGCAAAACAGAGCCACACAGAGGCAAACAGAGGCTAACAGACTCAGACAGAGCAAAGCAGAGCGAAACAGAGCCATACAGAGCCAAACAGACTCAAACAGAGCAATAGAGAGCCAAACACAGCCAAACAGAGCCAAACAGAGCATAACAGAGCCAATCAGAGCCAAACAGAGCCAAACAGAGCACAAGAGAGCCAATCAGAGCCAAACAGAGCCAAACACACCATACAGAGCCACACAGAAGAAAACAGAGGCTAACAGACTCAAACAGAGCCAAGCAGAGCGAAACAGAGCCATGCAGAGCCAAACAGAGCGAAAGAGAGCCAAACAGAGGCCAACAGAGCCAATCAGAGCAAGACAGAGCAAAACAGAGCCAAACAGAGCACAACAGAAACAAACAGAGCACAACAGAGCCAAACAGAGCACAACAGAGCCAAACAGAGCCTAGGAGACTCATACAGAGCATAACAGAGCCAAACAGAATCAAACAGAGCAAAACAGAGTGATACAGAGCAACACAGAGCCAAACAGAGCCAAACAGAGCAAAACAGAGCCAATCAGAGCCAAACAGAGCACAAGAGAGCTAATCAGAGCCAAACAGAGCCAGACACAGCAAAACAGAGCCACACAGAGGCAAACAGAGGCTAACAGACTCAGACAGAGCAATGCAGAGCGAAACAGAGCCGTGCAGAGCCAAACAGTCTCAAACAGAGCAATAGAGAACCAAACACAGCCAAACAGAGCCAAACAGAGCATAACAGAGCCAATCAGAGCCAAACAGAGCGGAACAGAGCACAACAGATGCAAACAGAGCCAAACAGAGCATAACAGAATGAAACAGAGCAAAATAGAGCCAGACGGAGCCAAACAGAGCCAAACAGAGCACAACATATTCAAACAGAGCATAACAGAGCCAAACATAGTCAAACAGAGCAAAACAGAGCAAAACAGAGACAAACAGAGCAAAACAGGGCCAAACAGAGCCAAACAGAGCAAAACAGATCCAAACGGAGAACAACAGAGCCACACAGAGCCAAACAGATCTTAACCGAGTGAATAAGAGTGAAACAAAGCAAAACAGAGCCACACAGAGGCAAACAGAGGCTAACAGACTCAGACAGAGCAAAGCGGAGCGAAACAGAGCCATGCAGAGCCAAACAGACTCAAACAGAGCAATAGAGAGCCAAACAGAGCCAAACAAAGCCAATCAGAGCCAAACAGAGCCAAACACAGCAAAACAGAGCCACACAGAAGCAAACAGAGGCTAACAGACTCAAACAGAGCCAAGCAGAGCGAAACAGAGCCATGCAGAGCCAAACAGAGCGAAAGAGAGCCAAACAGAGGCAAACAGAGCCAATCAGAGCAAAACAGAGCAAAACAGAGCCAAACAGAGCACAACAGAACCAAACAGAGCACAACAGAGCCAAACAGAGCCTAGGAGACTCATACAGAGCATAACAGAGCCAAACAGAGCCAAAAAGAGCAAAACAGAGTGAAACAGAGCAAAACAGAGCAAATCAGAGCCAAACAGAGCAACACAGAGCCAAAGAGAGCCAAACAAAACCAAACAGAGCCAAAAAGAGCAAAACAGAGAAAAACAGAGCAAAACAGAGCCAAACAGAGCCAAACAGAGCAAAACAGATCCAAACAGAGAACAACAGAGCCACACAGAGCCAAACAGATCTTAACCGAGTGAATAAGAGTGAAACAAAGCAAAACAGAGCCAAACAGAGCAAAGCAGAGCCACACAGAGCGAAATAGAGCCAGGCAGAGCCAATCAGAGTTATAAAAAGCAAACCAGAGCCAAACAGAGCCAAATAGAGCCAAACAGAGTCAAACAGAGCAGAACAGAGCCAAACAGAGCCATACAGAGCCTAACAGAGCATAACAGAGTGAAACAGAGCAAAACAGATCCAAACAGAGCCAAACAGAGCCAAACTGAGCCAAAAAGAGTTAAACAGAGCCATACAGAGCCAATAGAGAGCCAAGCAGAGCCAAACAGAGCACAGCAGAGCGAAACAGAGCCAAACAGAGCCAAACAGACTCAAACAGAGCATAACAGAGCCAAACAGAGTCAAACAGAGCAAAACAGAGCAAAACAGAGCAAAACAGATCTAAACAGAGCCACACAGAGCCTAACAGATCTAAACCGAGTGAAACAGAGTGAAACAGAGCAAAACAGAGCCAAACAGAGCCAAACAGAGCAAAACAGAGCCAAACACAGCCAAACAGAGCCAAACGGAGCAAAACAGAGCCCAACAGAGCCCAACAGTGCCAAACGGAGCCAAACAGAGTCAAACGGAGCGAATCAGAGCCAAACACAGCCAAACAGAGGCTCACAGACTTAAACAGAGCAAAACAGAGCGAAACAGATCCAAACAGAGCAAAACAGAGCAAAAAAGAGCCAAACAGAGCCAAACAGAGCACAACAGAGAGAAACAGAGCAAAACAGAGCAACACAGAGCCAAACAGAGCACAAGAGAGCCAATCAGAGCCAAACAGAGCCAAACACAGCAAAACAGAGCCACACAGAGGCAAACAGAGGCTAACAGACTCAGACAGAGCAAAGCGGAGTGAAACAGAGCCATGCATAGCCAAAAAGACTCAAACAGAGCAATAGAGAGCCAAACAGAGCCAAACAAAGCCAAACAGAGCAAAACAGAGCCAATCAGAGCCAAACAGTGCCAAACAGAGCACAAGAGAGCCAATCAGAGCCAAACAGAGCCAAACACAGCAAAACAGAGCCACACAGAAGCAAACAGAGGCTAACAGACTCAAACAGAGACATGCAGAGCGAAACAGAGCCATGCAGAGCCAAACAGAGCAAAAGAGAGCCAAACAGAGGTTAACAGAGCCAAACAGAGCAAGACAGAGCAAAACAGTGCCAAACAGAGCACAACAGAACCAAACAGAGCACAATGAGCCAAACAGAGCCAAGGAGACTCATACAGAGCATAACAGAGCCAAACAGAATCAAACAGAGCAAAACAGTGATACAGAGCAACACAGAGCCAAACAGAGCCAAACAGAGCAAAACAGAGCCAATCAGAGCCAAACAGAGCACAAGAGAGCCAATCAGAGCCAAACAGAGCCAAGCACAGCAAAACAGAGCCACACAGAGGCAAACAGAGGCTAACAGACTCAGACAGAGCAATGCAGAGCGAAACAGAGCCATACAGAGCCAAACAGACTCAAACAGAGCAATAGAGAGCCAAACACAGCCAAACAGAGCCAAACAGAGCATAACAGAGCCAATCAGAGCCAAACAGAGCCAAACAGAGCACAAGAGAGCCAATCAGAGCAAAACAGAGCCAAACACAGCAAAACAGAGCCACACAGAAGCAAACAGAGGCTAACAGACTCAAACAGAGCCAAGCAGAGCGAAACAGAGCCATGCAGAGCCAAACAGAGCGAAAGAGAGCCAAAACAGAGGCAAACAGAGCCAATCAGAGCAAAACAGAGCAAAACAGAGCCAAACAGAGCACAACAGAACCAAACAGGAGCCACAGAGCCACACAGAGCACAACAGAGCCAAACAGAGCCTAGGAGACTCATACAGAGCATAACAGAGCCAAACAGAATCAAACAGAGCAAAACAGAGTGATACAGAGCAACACAGAGCCAAACAGAGCCAAACAGAGCAAAACAGAGCCAATCAGAGCCAAACAGAGCACAAGAGAGCTAATCAGAGCCAAACAGAGCCAGACACAGCAAAACAGAGCCACACAGAGGCAAACAGAGGCTAACAGACTCAGACAGAGCAATGCATAGCGAAACAGAGCCGTGCAGAGCCAAACAGTCTCAAACAGAGCAATAGAGAACCAAACACAGCCAAACAGAGCCAAACAGAGCATAACAGAGCCAATCAGAGCCAAACAGAGTGGAACAGAGCACAACAGATGCAAACAGAGCCAAACAGAGCATAACAGAATGAAACAGAGCAAAATAGAGCCAGACGGAGTCAAACAGAGCCAAACCGAGCACAACAGATTCAAACAGAGCATAACAGAGCCAAACATAGTCAAACAGAGCAAAACAGAGACAAACAGAGCAAAACAGAGTGAAACAGAGCAACACAGAGCCAAACAGAGCTAATCAGAGCAAATCAGAGCAAGAGAGAGCCAGAGGCAAACAGAAGCTAACAGAGCAAAAAGAGAGCCAAACAGAGTTCTCCAGAGCCCAACAGAGCAATACAGAGCCAAACAGAGCCAAACAGAGCCAAAAAGAGCAAAACAGAGTGAAACAGATCAAAGCAGAGCAAATCAGATCCAAACGGAGTAACACAGAGCCAAAGAGAGCCAAACAAAACCAAACAGAGCCAAAAAGAGCAAAACAGAGAAAAACAGAGCAAAACAGAGCCAAACAGAGCCAAGCAGAGCAAACAGATCCAAACAGAGAACAACAGAGCCACACAGAGCCAAACAGATCTTAACCGAGTGAATAAGAGTGAAACAAAGCAAAACAGAGCCAAACAGAGCCAAACAGAGCAAAACAGAGCCACACAGAGCGAAATAGAGCCAGGCAGAGCCAATCAGAGTTATAAAGAGCAAACCAGAGCCAAACAGAGCCAAATAGAGCCAAACAGAGTCAAACAGAGCAGAACAGAGCCAAACAGAGCAAAACAGAGCCTAACAGAGCATAACAGAGTGAAACAGAGCAAAACAGATCCAAACAGAGCCAAACAGAGCCAAACCGAGCCAAAAAGAGTTAAACAGAGCCATACAGAGCCAATACAGAGCCAAGCAGAGCCAAACAGAGCACAGCAGAGCGAAACAGAGCCAAACAGAGCCAAACAGACTCAAACAGAGCATAACAGAGCCAAAATGAGTCAAACACAGCAAAACAGAGCAAAACAGAGCAAAACAGATCTAAACAGAGCCACACAGAGCCTAACAGATCTAAACCGAGTGAAACAGAGTGAAACAGAGCAAAACAGAGCCAAACAGAGCCAAACAGAGCAAAACAGAGCCAAACACAGCCAAACAGAGCCAAACGGAGCAAAACAGAGCCCAACAGAGCCCAACAGTGCCAAACGGAGCCAAACAGAGTCAAACGGATCGAATCAGAGCCAAACACAGCCAAACAGAGGCTCACAGACTTAAACAGAGCAAAACAGAGCGAA
Source organism: Cetorhinus maximus (assembly GCF_964194155.1). Classification (NCBI taxonomy): domain Eukaryota; kingdom Metazoa; phylum Chordata; class Chondrichthyes; order Lamniformes; family Cetorhinidae; genus Cetorhinus; species Cetorhinus maximus. Next base: position 21,606 of record NW_027598960.1, read on the forward strand.
ACAGATCCAAACAGAGCAAAACAGAGCAAAAAAGAGCCAAACAGAGCCAAACAGAGCACAACAGAGAGAAACAGAGCAAAACAGAGCAACACAGAGCCAAACAGAGCACAAGAGAGCCAATCAGAGCCAAACAGAATCAAACAGAGCAAAACAGTGATACAGAGCAACACAGAGCCAAACAGAGCCAAACAGAGCAAAACAGAGCCAATCAGAGCCAAACAGAGCACAAGAGAGCCAATCAGAGCCAAACAGATCCAAACACAGCAAAACAGAGCCACACAGAGGCAAACAGAGGCTAACAGACTCAGACAGAGCAAAGCAGAGCGAAACAGAGCCATGCAGAGCCAAACAGACTCAAACAGAGCAATAGAGAGCCAAACACAGCCAAACAGAGCCAAACAGAGCATAACAGAGCCAATCAGAGCCAAACAGAGCGGAACAGAGCACAACAGATGCAAACAGAGCCAAACAGAGCATAACAGAATGAAACAGAGCAAAATAGAGCCAGAAGGAGCCAAACAGAGCCAAACAGAGCACAACAGATTCAAACAGAGCATAACAGAGCCAAACATAGTCAAACAGAGCAAAACAGAGCAAAACAGAGACAAACAGAGCAAAACAGAGTGAAACAGAGCAACACAGAGCCAAACAGAGCTAATCAGAGCAAATCAGAGCAAGAGAGAGCCAGAGGCAAACAGAAGCTAACAGAGCAAAAGAGAGCCAAACAGAGTTCTCCAGAGCCCAACAGAGCAAAACAGAGCCAAACAGAGCCAAACAGAGCCAAAAAGAGCAAAACAGAGTGAAACAGATCAAAGCAGAGTAAATCAGAGCCAAACGGAGTAACACAGAGCCAAAGAGAGCCAAACAAAACCAAACACAGCCAAAAAGAGCAAAACAGAGAAAAACAGAGCAAAACAGAGCCAAACAGAGCCAAACAGAGCAAAACAGATCCAAACAGAGAACAACAGAGCCACACAGAGCCAAACAGATCTTAACCGAGTGAATAAGAGTGAAACAAAGCAAAACAGAGCCAAACAGAGCCAAACAGAGCAAAGCAGAGCCACACAGAGCGAAATAGAGCCAGGCAGAGCCAATCAGAGTTATAAAGAGCAAACCAGAGCCAAACAGAGCCAAATAGAGCCAAACAGAGTCAAACAGAGCAGAACAGAGCCAAACAGAGCAAAACAGAGCCTAACAGAGCATAACAGAGTGAAACAGAGCAAAACAGATCCAAACAGAGCCAAACAGAGCCAAACCGAGCCAAAAAGAGTTAAACAGAGCCATAGAGAGCCAATAGAGAGCCAAGCAGAGCCAAACAGAGCACAGCAGAGCGAAACAGAGCCAAACAGAGCCAAACAGACTCAAACAGAGCATAACAGAGCCAAACAGAGTCAAACAGAGCAAAACAGAGCAAAACAGAGCAAAACAGATCTAAACAGAGCCACACAGAGCCTAACAGATCTAAACCGAGTGAAACAGAGTGAAACAGAGCAAAACAGAGCCAAACAGAGCCAAACAGAGCAAAACAGAGCCAAACACAGCCAAACAGAGCCAAACGGAGCAAAACAGAGCCCAGCAGACCCCAACAGTGCCAAACGGAGCCAAACAGAGTCAAACGGAGCGAATCAGAGCCAAACACAGCCAAACAGAGGCTCACAGACTTAAACAGAGCAAAACAGAGCGAAACAGATCCAAACAGAGCAAAACAGAGCAAAAAAGAGCCAAACAGAGCCAAACAGAGCACAACAGAGAGAAACAGAGCAAAACAGAGCAACACAGAGCCAAACAGAGCACCAGAGAGCCAATCAGAGCCAAACAGAGCCAAACACAGCAAAACAGAGCCACACAGAGGCAAACAGAGGTTAACAGACTCAGACAGAGCAAAGCGTAGTGAAACAGAGCCATGCATAGCCAAACAGACTCAAACAGAGCAATAGAGAGCCAAACAGAGCCAAACAAAGCCAAACAGAGCAAAACAGAGCCAATCAGAGCAAAACAGAGCCACACAGAGCACAAGAGAGCCAATCAGAGCCAAACAGAGCCAAACACAGCAAAACAGAGCCACACAGAAGCAAACAGAGGCTAACATAATCAAACAGAGCCAAGCAGAGCGAAACAGAGCCATGCAGAGCCAAACAGAGCAAAAGAGAGCCAAACCGAGGCAAACAGAGCCAATCAGAGCAAAACAGAGCAAAACAGAGCCAAACAGAGCACAACAGAAACAAACAGAGCACAACAGAGCCAAACAGAGCCAAGGAGACTCATACAGAGCATAACAGAGCCAAACAGAATCAAACAGAGCAAAACAGTGATACAGAGCAACACAGAGCCAAACAGAGCCAAACAGAGCAAAACAGAGCCAATCAGAGCCAAACAGAGCACAAGAGAGCCAATCAGAGCCAAACAGAGCCAAACACAGCAAAACAGAGCCACACAGAGGCAAACAGAGGCTAACAGACTCAGACAGAGCAAAGCAGAGCGAAACAGAGCCATGCAGAGCCAAACAGACTCAAACAGAGCAATAGAGAGCCAAACACAGCCAAACAGAGCCAAACAGAGCATAACAGAGCCAATCAGAGCCAAACAGAGCGGAACAGAGCACAACAGAAGCAAACAGAGCCAAACAGAGCATAACAGAATGAAACAGAGCAAAATAGAGCCAGACGGAGCCAAACAGAGCCAAAAAGAGAACAATAGATTCAAACAGAACATAACAGAGCCAAACATAGTCAAACAGAGCAAAACAGAGACAAACAGAGCAAAACAGAGTGAAACAGAGCAACACAGAGCCAAACAGAGCCAATCAGAGCAAATCAGAGCAATGGAGAGCCAGAGGCAAACAGAAGCTAACAGAGCAAAAGAGAGCCAAACAGAGTCATACAGAGCCCAACAGAGCAAAACAGAGCCAAACAGAGCCAAAAAGAGCAAAACAGAGTGAAACAGAGCAAAACAGAGCAAATCAGAGCCAAACAGAGCAACACAGAGCCAAAGAGAGCAGAACAAAACCAACAGAGCCAAAAAGAGCAAAACAGAGTGAAACAGAGCAAAACAGAGCCAAACAGAGCCAAACAGAGCAAAACAGATCCAAACAGAGAACAACAGAGCCACACAGAGCCAAACAGATCTTAACCGAGTGAATAAGAGTGAAACAAAGCAAAACAGAGCCAAACAGAGCCAAACAGTGCAAAACAGAGCCAAACAGAGCGAAATAGAGCCAGGCAGAGCCAATCGGCGTTAAAAAGAGCAAACCAGAGCCAAACAGAGCCAAAGAGAGCCAAGCAGAGTCAAACAGAGCAGAACAGAGCCAAACAGAGCCATACAGAGCCTAACAGAGCATAACAGAGTTAAACAGAGCAAAACAGATCCAAACAGAGCCAAACAGAGCCAAACCGAGCCAAAAAGAGTTAAACAGAGCCATACAGAGCCAATACAGAGCCAAGCAGAGCCAAGCAGAGCACAGCAGAGCGAAACAGAGCCAAACAGAGCCAAAGAGACTCAAACAGAGCATAACAGAGCAAACAGAGTCATACAGAGCAAAACAGAGCAAAACAGAGATAAACAGAGCCACACAGAGCCTAACAGATCTAAACCGAGTGAAACAGAGTGAAACAGAGCAAAACAGAGCCAAACAGAGCCAAACAGAGCAAAACAGAGCCAAACACAGCCAAACAGAGCCTAACGGAGCCAAACAGAGCCCAACAGAGCCCAACAGTGCCAAACGGAGCCAAACAGAGTCAAACGGAGCGAATCAGAGCCAAACACAGATAAACAGAGGCTAACAGACTCAAACAGAGCAAAACAGAGTGAAACAAATCCAAACAGAGCAAAACAGAGCAAAAAAGAGCCAAACAGAGCCAAACAGAGCACAACAGAGAGAAACAGAGCAAAACAGAGCAACACAGAGCCAAACAGAGCACAAGAGAGCCAATCAGAGCCAAACAGAGCCAAACACAGCAAAACAGAGCCACACAGAGGCAAACAGAGGCTAACAGACTCAGACAGAGCAAAGCGGAGCGAAACAGAGCCATGCAGAGCCAAACAGACTCAAACAGAGCAATAGAGAGCCAAACAAAGCCAAACAGAGCAAAACAGAGCCAATCAGAGCCAAACAGAGCCAAACAGAGCAAAAGAGAGCCAATCAGAGCCAAACAGAGCCAAACACAGCAAAACAGAGCCACACAGAAGCAAACAGAGGCTAACAGACTCAAACAGAGCCAAGCAGAGCGAAACAGAGCCATGCAGAGCCAAACAGAGCAAAAGAGAGCCAAACAGAGGCAAACAGAGCCAAACAGAGCAAAACAGAGCCAAACAGAGCACAACAGAACCAAACAGAGCACAACAGAGTCAAACAGAGCCAAGGAGACTCATACAGAGCATAACAGAGCCAAACAGAATCAAGCAGAGCAATAAAAAATGATACAGAGCAACACAGAGCCAAACAGAGCCAAACAGAGCAAAACAGAGCCAAACACAGCCAAACAGAGCACAAGAGAGGCAATCAGAGCCAAACAGAGTCAAACACAGCAAAACAGATCCACACAGAGGCAAACAGAGGCTAACAGACTCAGACAGAGCAAAGCAGAGCGAAACAGAGCCATACAGAGCCAAACAGACTCAAACAGAGCAATAGAGAGCCAAACACAGCCAAACAGAGCATAACAGAGCCAATCAGAGCCAAACAGAGAGTAACAGAGCACAACAGTTCCAAACAGAGCATAACAGAATGAAACAGAGCAAAATAGAGCCAGACGGAGCCAAACAGAGCCAAACAGAGAACAACAGATACAAACAGAGCATAACAGAGCCAACCAGAGCCAAACAGAGCCAAACAGAGCACAAGAAAGCCAATCATAGCCAAACAGAGCCAAACACAGCAAAACAGAGCCACACAGAAGCAAACAGAGGCTAACAGAATCTAACAGAGCCAAGCAGAGCGAAACAGAGCCATGCAGAGCCAAACAGAGCGAACGAGAGCCAAACAGAGACAAACAGAGACAAAGAGAACCAGACAGAGCATAACAGAGCCAAACAGAGCCAAACAGAGCCAAGGAGACTCATACAGAGCATAACAGAGCCAAACAGAATCCAACAGAGCAAAACAGAGTGATACAGAGCAATACAGAGCCAAACAGAGCCACACAGAGCATAACAGAGCCAATCAGAGCCAAACAGAGCACAAGAGAGGCAATCAGAGCCAAACAGAGCCAAACACAGCAAAACAAAGCCACACAGAAGCAAACAGAGGCTAACAGACTCAAACAGAGCCAAGCAGAGCGTAACAGAGCCATGCAGAGCCAAACAGAGCAAAAGAGAGCCAAACAGAGCACAACAGAAACAAACAGAGCACAACAGAGCCAAACAGAGCCAAACAGAGCCAAGGAGACTCATACAGAGCATAACAGAGCCAAACAAAATCAAATAGAGCAAAACAGTTTGATACCGAGCAACACAGAGCCAAACAGAGCCAAACAGAGCAAAACAGAGCCAATCAGAGCCAAACAGAGCACAAGAGAGCCAATCAGAGCCAAACAGAGCCAAATAAAGCAAAACAGAGCCACACAGAGGCAAACAGAGGCTAACAGACTCAGACAGAGCAAAGCAGAGCGAAACAGAGCCATGCAGAGCCAAATAGACTCAAACAGAGCAATAGAGAGCCAGGCAGATCCAAACAGAGCCAAACAGAGCAAAACAGAGCCAATCAGAGCCAAATAGAGCGGAACAGACAACAACAGATCCAAACAGAGCCAAACAGAGCAATAGAGAGCCAAAAAGAGCCAAACAGAGCCAAACAGAGCATAACAGAGCCAATCAGAGCCAAACAGAGCCAAAATGAGCACAAGAGAGCCAATCAGAGCCAAACAGAGCCAAACACAGCAAAACAGAGCCACACAGAAGCAAACAGAGGCTAACGGAATCAAACAGAGCCAAGCGGAGCGAAACAGAGCCATGCAGAGCCAAACAGAGCGAAAGAGAGCCAAACAGAGGCAAACAAAGCCAAACAGAGCAAAACAGAGCAAAACAGAGCAAAACAGAGCCAAACAGAGCATAATAGAATGAAACAGAGCAAAATAGAGCTAGACGGAGCCAAACAGAGCCAAACAGAGCACAACAGATTCAAACAGAGCATAACATAGCCAAACATAGTCAAACAGAGCGAAACAGAGCTAAACAGAGACAAACAGAGCAAAACAGAGTGAAACAGAGCAACACAGAGCCAAACAGAGCCAAACAGAGCAAATCAGAGCAATAGAGAGCCAGAGGCAAACAGAAGCTAACAGAGCAAAAGAGAGCCAAACAGAGCCAAACAGAGCAAAGCAGACTCAGACAGAGCAAAACAGAGCCAAACAGAGTCAAACAGAGCCATCAGAGCCCAACAGAGCCAAACAGAGACCAACAGAGCCAAACAGAGCAAAACAGAGCCAAACAGAGCCGAACACAGCCAAAGAGAGCCCATCAGAGCCAAAACACAGCCAAACAGAGCAAAACAGAGCAAAACAGATCCAAACAGATCCAAACAAAGCCAAACAGAGCCAAACAGAGTCGAACAGATCAAAACAGAGCAAAACAGAGCCAAACAGAGCCAAACAGAGCTAAACAGAGTGAAACAGAGCAAAGCAGAGCCAAACAGAGCCATTCAGAGCAATGCAGATCCAATACAGAGAACAACAAAGCCACACAGAGCCTAACAGATCTAAACCGAGTGAAACAGAGCAAAACAGAGCCAAACTGAGCCAAACAGAGCCAAACAGAGCAAAACAGAGCCAAACACAGCCAAACAGAGCCAAACGGAGCCAAACAGAGCCCAACAGAGCCCAAAAGAACCAAACGGAGCCAAACAGAGTCAAACGGAGCGTATCAGTGCCAAACACAGCCAAACAGAGGCTAACAGACTCAAGCAGAGCAAAACAGAGCGAAACAGATCCAAACAGAGCAAAACAGAGCAGAAAAGAGCCAAACAGAGCCAAACAGAGCACAACAGAGAGAAACACAGCAAAACAGAGCAAAACAGAGCCAAACAGAGCACAAGAGAGCCAATCAGAGGCAAACAGAGCCAAACACAGCAAAACAGAGCCACACAGAGGCAAACAGAGGCTAACAGACTCAGACAGAGAACAAAGCAGAGCGAAACAGAGCCTTAGAGAGCCAAACAGACTCAAACAGAGCAATGGAGAGCCAAACAGATCCAAACAGAGCCAAACAGAGATAACAGAGCCAATCAGAGCCAAACAGAGCCAAACAGAGCACAAGAGAGCCAATCAGAGCCAATACACAGCAAAACAGAGCCACACTGAAGCAAACAGAGGCTAACAGACTCAAACAGAGCCAAGCAGAGCGAAACAGAGCCATGCAGAGCAAAACAGAGCAAAACAGAGCCAAACAGAGCACAACAGAAACAAACAGAGCACAACAGAGCCAAACAGAGCCAAGGAGACTCATACAGAGCATAACAGAGCCAAACAGAATCAAACAGAGCAAAACAGAGCGAAACAGAGCAACACAGAGCCAAACAGAGCAAAACAGAGCCAATCAGAGCCAAACAGAGCACAAGAGAGCCAATCAGAGCCAAACAGAGCCAAACACAGCAAAACAGAGCCACACAGAGGCAAACAGAGGCTAACAGACTCAGACAGAACAAAGCAGAGCGAAACAGAGCCATGCAGAGCCAAATAGACTCAAACAGAGCAATAGAGAGCCAAACAGATCCAAACAGAGCCAAACAGAGCATAACAGAGCCAATCAGAGCCACACAGAGCCGAACAGAGCACAACAGATCCAAACAGAGCCAAACAGAGCAATAGAGAGCCAAACAGAGCCAAACAGAGCATTACAGAGCCAATCAGAGCCAAACAGAGCCAAACAGAGCACAAGAGAGCCAATCAGAGACAAACAGAGCCAAACACAGCAAAACAGAGCCACACAGAAGCAAACAGAGGCTAACGGAATCAAACAGAGCCAAGCAGAGTGAAACAGAGCCATGCAGAGCCAAAAAGAGCGAAAGAGAGCCAAACCGAGGCAAACAGAGCCAATCAGAGCAAAAAAGAGCAAAACTGAGCCAAACATAGTCAATACAGAACCAGACAGAGCACATCAGAGCCAAACAGAGCCAAACAGAGCCAAGGAGACTCATACAGAGCATAACAGAGCCAAACAGAATCAAACAGAGCAAAACAGAGTGATACAGAGCAACACAGAGCCAAACAGAGCTCAAGAGAGCCAATCAGATCCAAACAGAGCCAAACACAGCAAAACAGAGCCACACAGAGGCAAACGGAGGCTAACAGACACAGACAGAGCAAAGCAGAGCGAAACAGAGCCATGAAGAGCCAAACAGAGCAATAGAGAATCAAACAGAGCCAAACAGAGCCAAACAGAGCAAAACAGAGCCAATCAGAGCCAAACAGAGCCAAACAGAGCACAAGAGAGCCAATCAGAGCCAATCAGAGCCAAACACAGCAAAACAGAGCCACACAGAGGCAAACGGAGGCTAACAGACACAGACAGAGCCAAGCAGAGCGAAACAGAGCCATGCAGAGCCAAACAGACTTAAACAGAACAATGGAGAGCCAAACAGGGCCAAACAGAGCCAAACAGAGCAAAACAGAGCCAATCAGAGCCAAACAGAGCCGAACAGAGCACAACAGATCCAAACAGAGCTAAACAAAGCAAAACAGAGCCAATCAGAGCCAAGCAGAGCCAAACAGAGCCAAACTGGCTCGAACAGTTCAAAACAGAGCAAAAGAGAGCCAAACAGAGTCAAACAGAACGAATCATAGCCAAACAGAGCCAAACGGAGCCAATCAGAGCTAAACCGAGTGAAACAGATGAAAACAGAGCCACACAGATCCAAACAGATCTAAACCGAGTCAAAAAGAGTGAAACAGAGCAAAAGAGATCCAAACTGAGCCAAACAGAGCAAAACCGAGCCAAACAGAGCCATAGAGAGCCAAACAGAGTCAAACAGAGCAGAAAAGAGCCAAACAGAGCCATACAGAGCGTAACAGAACAAAACAGAGTGAAACAGAGCCAAACAGATCCATACAGAGCCAAAGAGAGACAAATCGAGCCAAACAGAGCAAAACTGAGCCATACAGAGCCAAACAGAGCCAAACAGAGCTAAACAGAGCACAGCAGAGGAAAACAGAGCCATACAGAGCCAAACAGACTCAAACAGAGCATAACAGAGCCAAACAGAGTCAAACAGAGAAAAACAGAGCAAAACAGAGCTAAACAGAGCCAAACAGAGCCAAACAGAGTGAAACAGAGCAAAACAGATACAAACAGAGCAATAAAGTGCAAAACAGAGCAGAAGAGAGCCCAACAGAGGCAAATAGAACCAAACAGAGCAAAACAGAGCCAAACAGAGCGAAACAGAGCCAAACAGAGTCCAACAGAGCAAAACAGAGACAATCAGAGCCAAACATAGCCAAACTGAGCGAAACAGAGAGAAACAGAGGCAAACAGAGCAAAACATAGCCAAAAAGAGCCAAACAGAGCGAAACAGAGCCAAACAGAGCCAAACAGAGCAAAACAGAGCTCAACAGAGCGAAACAGAGCTAAACAGAGCCAAAGAGACGCAAACAGAGCATAACAGAGCCAAACAGAGTCAAACAGAGCAAAACAGAGCAAAACAGAGCCATACAGAGCCAAACAGAGCAAAACAGAGTGAATCAGAGCAACACAGTGCCAAACAGAGTCAAACAGAGCAAAACAGAGCAAAAGAGAGCCAAACAGAGTCATACAGAGCCCAACAGAGCAAAACAGAGCCAAACAGAGCCAAAAAGAGCAAAGTAGAGTGAAACAGTGCAAAACAGAGCCAATCAAAGACAAATAGAGCAAAACAGAGCCAAACAGAGCCAAACAAAACCAAACAGAGCCAAAAAGAGCAAAACAGAGTGAAACAGAGCAAAACAGAGACAAACAGAGTCAAACAGAGCAAAACAGTTCAAAACAGAGAACAACAGAGCCACACAGAGCCAAACAGATCTTAACCGAGTGAATAAGAGTGAAACAAAGCAAAACAGAGCCAAACAGAGCCAAACAGAGCAAAACAGAGCCAAACAGAGCGAAATAGAGCCAGGCAGAGCCAATCAGAGTTAAAAAGAGCAAACCAGAGCCAAACAGATCCAAAGAGAGCCAAACAGAGTCAAACAGAGCTGAACAGAGCCAAACAGAGCCATACAGAGCCTAACAGAGCAAAACAGAGTGAAACAGAGCAAAACAGATCCAAACAGAGCCAAACAGAGCCAAACAGAGCTAAACAGAGTCATACAGAGCCAATACAGAGCCAAGAAGAGCCAAACAGAGCACAGCAGAGTGAAACAGAGCCAAACAGAGCCAAAGAGACTCAAACAGTGCATAACAGAGCCAAACAGAGTCAAACAGAGCAAAACAGAGCAAAACAGAGCTAAACAGAGCCACACAGAGCCTAACAGATCTAAACCGAGTGAAACAGAGTGAAACAGAGCAAAACATAGCCCAACAGAGCCAAACAGAGCAAAACAGAGCCAAACACAGCCAAACAGAGCCAAACGGAGCCAAACAGAGCCCAACAGAGCCCAACAGTGCCAAACGGAGCCAAACAGAGTCAAACGGAGCGAATCAGAGCCAAACACAGCCAGACAGAGGCTAACAGACTCAAACAGAGCACAACAGAGCGAAACAGATCCAAACAGAGCAAAACAGAGCAAAACAGAGCCAAACAGAGCCAAACAGAGCACAACAGAGAGAAACAGAGCAAAACAGAGCAAAACAGAGCCAATCAGAGCACAAGAGAGCCAATCAGAGCCAAACAGAGCCAAACACAGCAAAACAGAGCCACACAGAGGCAAACAGAGGCTAACAGACTCAGACAGAGCAAAGCGGAGCGAAACAGAGCCTTGCAGAGCCAAACAGACTCAAACAGAGCAATAGAGAGCCAAACAGAGCCAAACAGAGCAAAACAGAGCCAATCAGAGCCACAGAGCCAAACAGAGCAGAAGAGAGCCAATCAGAGCCAAACAGAGCCAAACACAGCAAAACAGAGCCACACAGAAGCAAACAGAGGCTAACAGACTCAAACAGAGCCAAGCAGAGCGAAACAGAACCATGCAGAGCCAAACAGAGCAAAAGAGTGCCAAACAGAGGCAAACAGAGCCAAACAGAGCAAAACAGAGCCAAGCAGAGCCAAACAGAGCACAACAGAGCCAAACAGAGCCAAACAGAGCCATGGAGACTCATACAGAGCATAACAGAGCCAAACAGAATCAAACAGAGCAAAACAGAGTGATACAGAGCAACACAGAGCCAAACAGATCCAAACAGAGCAAAACAGAACCAATCAGAGCCAAACAGAGCACAAGAGAGCCAATCAGAGCCAAACAGAGCCTAACACAGCAAAACAGAGCCACACAGAGGCAAACAGAGGCTAACAGACTCAGACAGAGCAAAGCAGAGCGAAACAGAGCCATGCAGAGCCAAACAGACTCAAACAGAGCAATAGAGAGCCAAACAGAGCCAAACAGAGCCAAACAGAGCATAACAGAATGAAACAGAGCAACATAGAGCCAGACGGAGCCAAACAAAGCCAAACAGAGCACAACAGAATCAAACAGAGCATAACAGAGGCAAACATAGTCAAACAGAGCAAAACAGAGCAAAACAGAGACAAACAGAGCAAAACAGAGTGAAACAGAGCAAACCAGAGCCAAACAGAGCCAAAGAGAGCCAAACAGAGTCAAACAGAGCAGAACAGAGCCAAACAGAGCCATACAGAGCCTAACAGAGCATACCAGAGAGAAACAGAGCAAAACAGAGCAAAACTGAGCCAAACAGAGCACAAGAGAGCCAATCAGAGCCAAACAGAGCCAAACACAGCAAAACAGAGCCACACAGAGGCAAACAGAGGCTAACAGACTCAGACATTGCCATGCAGAACGAAACAGAGCCATGCAGAGCCAAACAGACTCAAACAGAGCAATAGAGAGCCAAACAGAGCCAAACAGAGCTGAACAGAGCACAACAGATCCAAACAGAGCCAAACAGAGCATAACAGAATGAAACAGAGCAAAATAGAGCCAGACGGAGCCAAACAGAGCCAAACAGAGCACAACAGATTCAAACAGAGCATAACATAGCCAAACATAGTCAAACAGAGCAAAACAGAGCAAAACAGAGACAAACAGAGCAAAACAGAGTGAAACAG
>NW_027598961.1:0-33781 GCF_964194155.1 Cetorhinus maximus
GGGGAGAAAGCAGAGAAACACAGTGAGAGATGGGTTTGGAGAGAGTTAGAGAGTCAGAGAGAGAGGGGGAAGCTGAAGGACATAGTGAGAGATGGGTTTGGAGAGAAGGAGAGGGACAGAGAGAGAGAGGAGAAAGCAGAGAGACACAGTGAGAGATAGGTTTGAAGGGAGGGAGTGAGACAGAGAGAGAGGGGAGAAAGCAGTGAGACACTAAAAGAAGGGTTTGGAGAGAGGGAGAGTGACAGAGAGAGAGGAAGGAAAGCAGAGAGACGCAGTGAGAGATGGATTTTGAGAGAGCGATAGAGACAGAGAGGGGAGAAAGCAGAGAGACACAGTGAGAGATGGGTTTGAGCAGAGAGGGAGAGAGACAGAGAGAGGGGAGAAAGCAGAGAGACACAGTGAGAGACGGGTTTGGAGAGAGGGAGAGGGACAGAGAGAGAGGGGAGAAAGCAGAAAGACACAGTGAGAGATGGATTTGGTGAGAGGGAGAGGGACAGAGAGAGTGGGGAGAAAGCAGAGAGACACAGAGAGAGGTGGGTTTGGAGAGAGGGAGAGAGAGAGGGGAGAAAGCAGAGAGACACAGTGAGAGATGGGTTTGGAGAGAGGGAGAGGGACAGAGAGAGAGAGGAAAAAGCAGAGAGACAGAGTGAGAGACGGGATTGGAGAGAGGGAGAGAGACAGAGAGATAGGGGAGAAAGCAGTGAGACACAGTTAGAGATGGTTTTTAAAGAGGGAGAGAGACAGAGAGAGAGGTGAGAAAGCAGAGAGACACAGTAGGAGATGGGTTTGCAGAGAGGGAGAGGGACAGAGAGAGAGGGGAGAAAGCAGAGAGACACAGTGAGAGATGGGTTTGGAGAGAGGGACAGAGAGAGACGGGAGAAAGCAGAGTGACATAGTGAGAGATGGGTTTGGAGAGGAGAGTGACAGAGAGAGAGGGGAGAAAGCAGAGAGACACAGTGAGAGATGGGTTTGAAGGGAGGGAGTGAGACACAGAGAGAGGGGAGAATGCAGAGAGTCAAAGTGAGAGATGTGTTTGTTGAGAGGCAGAGTGAGAGAGAGAGAGAGAGAGAGGGGAGAAAGCAGAGAGACACAGTGAGAGATGGGTTAGGAGAGAGGGAGAGAGACAGAGAGAGAGGTTCGAAAGCAGAGAGACACAGTGAGAGATGGGTTTGGCGGGAGTGAGAGGGACAGAGAGAGAGGAGAGAAAGCAGAGAGACACAGTGAGAGATGGGTTTGGAGAGAGAGAGAGAGACGGAGACAGAGGTGAGAGAGCAGAGAGATAAAGTGAGAGATGGGTTTGGAGAGAGGGAGAGGGACAGAGAGAGAGGGGAGAAAGCAGAGAGACACAGTGAAAGATGGGTTTGGAGAGAGAGAGAGAGAGAGTTGAGAGAGCAGAGAGACAAAGTGAGAGATGGGTTTGAAGAGAGGGAGAGGGACAGAGAGAGAGGGGAGAAAGCAGAGAGACACAGTGAGAGATGGGTTTGGAGAGAGAGAGAGAGAGAGTTGAGAGAGCAGAGAGACAAAGTGAGAGGTGGGTTTGAAGAGAGGGAGAGGGACAGAGAGAGAGGGGAGAAAGCAGATAGACACAGTGAGAGATGGGTTTGAAGAGAAAGGGAGAGAGACAGAGAGAGAGGGAAGATAGCAGAGATACACAGTGAGAGATGGGTTTGGAGAGTGGGAGAGGGACAGAGAGAGAGGGGAGAAAGCAGACAGACAGAGTGAGGCATGGGTTTGGAGAGACGGAGAGAGAGAGAGGGGAGAAAGCAGAGAGACAGAGTGAGGGATGGGTTTGGAGAGAGGGAGAGGGACAGAGAGAGAGTGCAGAAAGCAGAGAGACACAGTGAGAGATGGGTTTGGAGAGAGGGTGAGGGACAGACAGAGAGAGGGGAGAAATCAGAGAGACATGGGTTTGGACAGTGGGAGCGAGACAGAGAGAGAGTGGAGAAAGCAGAGATACACTGAGAAATGGGTTTGAAGAGAGGGAGAGAGACAGAGAGAGAGGCGAGAAAGCAGAGAGAGACAGTGAGAGATGGGTTTGGACAGAGGGAGAGAGACAGAGAGAGAGGGGAGAAAGCAGAGAGACACAGTGAGAGATGGGTTTGGAGAGAGGGAAAGAGACAGAGAGAAGGGAGAAAGCAGAGAGTCACAGTGAGAGATGGGTTTGGATAGAGGGAGAGGGACAGAGAGAGAGGGGGGAAAGCAGAGAGACACAGAGAGAGATGGTTTTGGATAGAGGGAGTGAGACAGAGAGAGGGGAGAAAGCAGAGAGACACAGTGAGAGATGGGTTTGGAGAGAGATAGAGAGTCAGAGAGAGAGGGGGAAAGCTGAGAGACATAGTGAGAGATGGGTTTGGAGAGAAGGAGAGGGACAGAGAGAGAGAGGAGAAAGCAGAGAGACACAGTGAGAGATGGGTTTGAGCAGAGAGGGAGAGAGACAGAGAGAGGGGAGAAAGCAGAGAGACACAGTGAGAGACGGGTTTGGAGAGAGGGAGAGAGAGAGGGGAGAAAGCAGAGAGACACAGTGAGAGATGGGTTTGGAGAGAGGGAGAGGGACAGAGAGAGAGGAAAAAGCAGAGAGACAGAGTGAGAGACGGGTTTGAAGAGAGGGAGAGAGACAGAGAGATAGGGGAGAAAGCAGTGAGACACAGTTAGAGATGGTTTTTAAAGAGGGAGAGAGACAGAGAGAGAGGTGAGAAAGCAGAGAGACACAGTAGGAGATGGGTTTGCAGAGAGGGAGAGGGACAGAGAGAGAGGAGAGAAAGCAGAGAGACACAGTGAGAGATGGGTTTGGAGAGAGGGAGAGGGACAGAGAGAGGGGAGAAAGCTGAGAGACAGAGTGAGAGATGGGTTTGGAGAGAGGGAGAGGGACAGACAGAGAGGGGATAAAGCAGGTAGACACAGGAGAGATGGCTTTAAAGAGAGACAGAGAGGGACAGAGAGAGAGGGGACAAAGCAAGGAGACACAGTGAGAGATGGGTTTGGAGAGAGGGAGAGGGACAGAGATAGAGGGGAGAAAGCAGAGAGACACAGTGAGAGATGGGTTTGGAGACAGGGAGAGAGACAGAGAGAGAGGGGAGAAAGCAGAGAGACACAGTGAGAGATGGGTTTGGAGAGAAGGAGAGGGACAGAGAGAGAGGGGAGAAAGCAGAGAGATGCAGTGCGAGATGGGTTTGAAGAGAGGGAGAGCGACAGAGAGAGAGGGGAGATAGCAGAGAGACACAGTGAGAGATGGGTTTGGAGAGCGAGAGAGAGGGACAGAGAGAGAGGGGAGAAAGCAGAGAGACACAGTGAGAGATGGGTTTGGAGAGATGGAGAGGAGAGAGAGAAGTGAGACAAAGTGAGAGATGGGTTTGGAGAGAGGGAGAGGGACAGAGAGGGAGGGGAGAAAGCAGAGAGACACAGTGAGAGATGGGTTTGGAGAGAGGGAGAGAGGGACAGAGAGAGAGGGGAGAAAGCAGTGAGACACAGTGAGAGATGGGTCTGGAGAGAGGGAGAGGGGCAGAGGGCGAGGGGATAAAGCAGAGAGACACAGTGAAAGATGGGTTTGGAGAGAGGGAGAGAGACAGAGAGAGAGAGAGGAAAGCAGAGAGACACAGTGAGAGATGATTTTGAAGAGAGGGAGAGTGACAGAGAGAGAGGAGAGAAAGCCGAGAGACACAGTGATAGATGGGTTGGAGAGAGAGAGAGGGACAGAGAGAGAGAGAAAAAAGCAGAGAGACACAGTGAGAGATGGGTTTGGAGAGAGGGAAAGAGACAGAGAGAAGGGAGAAAGCAGAGAGTCACAGTGAGAGATGGGTTTGGATAGAGGGAGAGGGACAGAGAGAGAGGGGGGAAAGCAGAGAGACACAGAGAGAGATGGTTTTGGATAGAGGGAGTGAGACAGAGAGAGGGGAGAAAGCAGAGAGACACAGTGAGAGATGGGTTTGGAGAGAGATAGAGAGTCAGAGAGAGAGGGGGAAAGCTGAGAGACATAGTGAGAGATGGGTTTGGAGAGAAGGAGAGGGACAGAGAGAGAGAGGAGAAAGCAGAGAGACACAGTGAGAGATGGGTTTGAAGGGAGGGAGTGAGACAGAGAGATAGGGGAGAAAGCAGAGAGACACTGTGAGAGATGTGTTTGGAGAGAGGGAGAGTGACAGAGAGAGAGGAAGGAAAGCAGAGAGACGCAGTGAGAGATGGATTTTGAGAGAGCGATAGAGACAGAGAGACAGTGGTGAAAGCAGAGAGACACAGTGAGAGATGGGTTTGAGGAGAGGTAGAGGGACAGAGAGAGAGAGGAGAATGCAGAGAGACACAGTGAGAGATGGGTTTGGTGAGAGGGAGAGAGACAGAGAGAGAGAGGAGAAAGCAGAGAGACACAGTGAGAGATGGGTTTGGTGAGAGGGAGAGGGACAGTGAAAGTGGGGAGAAAGCAGAGAGACACAGTGAGAGATGGGTTTGGAGAGAGGGAGTGGGACAGAGTGAGAGAGGAAAAAGCAGAGAGATACAGTGAGAAATAGGTTTGGAGAGAGGGAGAGAGAATGAGAGATAGGGGAGAAAGCAGACAGACACAGTGAGAGAGGGAGAGAGACAGAGAGAGAGGTGGGAAAGCAGAGAGACACAGTGAGAGATGGGTTTGGAGAGAGGGAAAGAGACAGAGAGAGAGGTGAGAAAGCAGAGAGACACAGTGAGAGATGGGTTTGGAGAGAGAAGAGGGACAGAGAGAGAGGGGTGAAAGCAGAGAGACACAGTGAGAGATGGGTTTGAAGAGAGAGAGACAGAGAGAGACGAGAGAAAGCAGAGAGACGCAGTGAGAGATGGGTTTGGAGAGAGGGAGAGAGACAGAGAGAGAGGGGAGAAAGCAGAGAGACACAGTGAGAGATGGGTTTGAAGAGAGAGGGACAGAGACAGATAGAGAGGGGCGGAAGCAGAGAGACACAGTGAGAGATGGGTTTAAAGAGAGACAGAGAGGGACAGAGAGAGAGGGGAGAAAGCTGACAGACACAGTGAGACATGGATTTGGTGAGAGGGAGAGAGACTGAGAGAGTGGGGAGAAAGCAGAGAGACACAGAGAGAGTTGGGTTTGGAGAGAGGGAGAGAGAGAGGGGAGAAAGCAGAGAGACACAGTGAGAGATGGGTTTGGAGAGAGGGAGAGGGACAGAGAGAGAGAGGAAAAAGCAGAGAGACAGTGTGAGAGACGGGTTTGGAGACAGGGAGAGAGACAGAGAGATAGGGGAGAAAGCTGAGAGACACGGTGAGAGATGGGTTTGGAAAGAGGGAGAGAGACAGAGAGAGAGGGGGGAAAGCAGAGAGACGCAGTGAGAGATGTTTTTGGAGAGAGGGAGAGAGACAGAGAGAGAGGGGAGAAAGCAGAGAGACACAGTGAGAGATGGGTTTGAAGAGAGAGGGACAGAGACAGATAGAGAGGGGCGGAAGCAGAGAGACACAGTGAGAGATGGGTTTGAATAGAGAGAGAGGGACAGAGAGAGAGGGGAGAAAGCAGAGAGACACAGTTAGAGATGGGTTTGGAGAGAGGGAGAGGGACAGACAGAGAGAGGAAAAAGCAGAGAGACACATGAGAGATGGGTTTGGAGAGAGGGAGAGGGACAGAGAGAGAGGGGAGAAAGCAGAGAGACACAGGGAGAGATGGGTTTGGAGAGAGGGAGAGGGACAGAGAGAGAGGGGAGAAAGAGGAGAGAAAAACTGAGAGATGGGTATGAAGAGAGGGAGAGAGACAGAGAGAGAGGGGAGAAAGCAGACAGACACAGTGAGACATGGATTTGGTGAGAGGGAGAGAGTCAGAGAGAGTGGGGTGAAAGCAGAGAGACACAGAGAGAGGTGGGTTTGGAGAGAGGGAGAGAGAGAGGGGAGAAAGCAGAGAGACACATTGAGAGATGGGTTTGGAGAGAGGGAGAGGGACAGAGAGAGAGTGGAGAAAGCAGAGAGGCACAGTGAGAGATGGGTTTGGAGAGAGGGTGAGGGACAGACAGAGAGAGGGGAGAAATCAGAGAGACATGGGTTTGGACAGTGGGAGCGAGACAGAGAGAGAGTGGAGAAAGCAGAGATACACTGAGAAATGGGTTTGAAGAGAGGGAGAGAGACAGAGAGAGAGGCGAGAAAGCAGAGAGAGACAGTGAGAGATGTGTTCGGACAGAGGGAGAGAGACAGAGAGAGAGGGGAGAAAGCAGAGAGACACAGTGAGAGATGGGTTTGGAGAGAGAGAGAGAGACAGAGAGAGGGGAGAAAGCAGAGAAACACAGTGAGAGATGGGTTTGGAGAGAGTTAGAGAGTCAGAGAGAGAGGGGGAAGCTGAAGGACATAGTGAGAGATGGGTTTGGAGAGAAGGAGAGGGACAGAGAGAGAGAGGAGAAAGCAGAGAGACACAGTGAGAGATAGATTTGAAGGGAGGGAGTGAGACAGAGAGAGAGGGGAGAAAGCAGTGAGACACTAAAAGAAGGGTTTGGAGAGAGGGAGAGTGACAGAGAGAGAGGAAGGAAAGCAGAGAGACGCAGTGAGAGATGGATTTTGAGAGAGCGATAGAGACAGAGAGGGGAGAAAGCAGAGAGACACAGTGAGAGATGGGTTTGAGCAGAGAGGGAGAGAGACAGAGAGAGAGGGGAGAAAGCAGAGAGACGCAGTGAGAGATGGGTTTGGAGAGAGGGAGAGAGACAGAGAGAGAGGGGAGAAAGCAGAGAGACACAGTGAGAGATGGGTTTGAAGAGAGAGGGACAAAGACAGATAGAGAGGGGCGGAAGCAGAGAGACACAGTGAGAGATGGGTTTGAATAGAGAGAGAGGGACAGAGAGAGAGGGGAGAAAGCAGAGAGACACAGTTAGAGATGGGTTTGGAGAGAGGGAGAGGGACAGACAGAGAGAGGAAAAAGCAGAGAGACACAGTGAGAGATGGGTTTGGAGAGAGGGAGAGGGACAGAGAGAGAGGGGAGAAAGCAGAGAGACACAGGGAGAGATGGGTTTGGAGAGAGGGAGAGGGACAGAGAGAGAGGGGAGAAAGAGGAGAGAAAAACTGAGAGATGGGTATGAAGAGAGGGAGAGAGACAGAGAGAGAGGGGAGAAAGCAGACAGACACAGAGAGACATGGATTTGGTGAGAGGGAGAGAGACAGAGAGAGTGGGGTGAAAGCAGAGAGACACAGAGAGAGGTGGGTTTGGAGAGAGGGAGAGAGAGAGGGGAGAAAGCAGAGAGACACATTGAGAGATGGGTTTGGAGAGAGGGAGAGGGACAGAGAGAGAGTGGAGAAAGCAGAGAGACACAGTGAGAGATGGGTTTGGAGAGAGGGTGAGGGACAGACAGAGAGAGGGGAGAAATCAGAGAGACATGGGTTTGGACAGTGGGAGCGAGACAGAGAGAGAGTGGAGAAAGCAGAGATACACTGAGAAATGGGTTTGAAGAGAGGGAGAGAGACAGAGAGAGAGGCGAGAAAGCAGAGAGAGACAGTGAGAGATGTGTTCGGACAGAGGGAGAGAGACAGAGAGAGAGGGGAGAAAGCAGAGAGACACAGTGAGAGATGGGTTTGGAGAGAGAGAGAGAGACAGAGAGAGGGGAGAAAGCAGAGAAACACAGTGAGAGATGGGTTTGGAGAGAGTTAGAGAGTCAGAGAGAGAGGGGGAAGCTGAAGGACATAGTGAGAGATGGGTTTGGAGAGAAGGAGAGGGACAGAGAGAGAGAGGAGAAAGCAGAGAGACACAGTGAGAGATAGGTTTGAAGGGAGGGAGTGAGACAGAGAGAGAGGGGAGAAAGCAGTGAGACACTAAAAGAAGGGTTTGGAGAGAGGGAGAGTGACAGAGAGAGAGGAAGGAAAGCAGAGAGACGCAGTGAGAGATGGATTTTGAGAGAGCGATAGAGACAGAGAGGGGAGAAAGCAGAGAGACACAGTGAGAGATGGGTTTGAGCAGAGAGGGAGAGAGACAGAGAGAGGGGAGAAAGCAGAGAGACACAGTGAGAGACGGGTTTGGAGAGAGGGAGAGGGACAGAGAGAGAGGGGAGAAAGCAGAAAGACACAGTGAGAGATGGATTTGGTGAGAGGGAGAGGGACAGAGAGAGTGGGGAGAAAGCAGAGAGACACAGAGAGAGGTGGGTTTGGAGAGAGGGAGAGAGAGAGGGGAGAAAGCAGAGAGACACAGTGAGAGATGGGTTTGGAGAGAGGGAGAGGGACAGAGAGAGAGAGGAAAAAGCAGAGAGACAGAGTGAGAGACGGGATTGAAGAGAGGGAGAGAGACAGAGAGATAGGGGAGAAAGCAGTGAGACACAGTTAGAGATGGTTTTTAAAGAGGGAGAGAGACAGAGAGAGAGGTGAGAAAGCAGAGAGACACAGTAGGAGATGGGTTTGCAGAGAGGGAGAGGGACAGAGAGAGAGGGGAGAAAGCAGAGAGACACAGTGAGAGATGGGTTTGGAGAGAGGGACAGAGAGAGACGGGAGAAAGCAGAGTGACATAGTGAGAGATGGGTTTGGAGAGGAGAGTGACAGAGAGAGAGGGGAGAAAGCAGAGAGACACAGTGAGAGATGGGTTTGAAGGGAGGGAGTGAGACACAGAGAGAGGGGAGAATGCAGAGAGTCAAAGTGAGAGATGTGTTTGTTGAGAGGCAGAGTGAGAGAGAGAGAGAGAGAGAGGGGAGAAAGCAGAGAGACACAGTGAGAGATGGGTTAGGAGAGAGGGAGAGAGACAGAGAGAGAGGTTCGAAAGCAGAGAGACACAGTGAGAGATGGGTTTGGCGGGAGTGAGAGGGACAGAGAGAGAGGAGAGAAAGCAGAGAGACACAGTGAGAGATGGGTTTGGAGAGAGAGAGAGAGACGGAGACAGAGGTGAGAGAGCAGAGAGATAAAGTGAGAGATGGGTTTGGAGAGAGGGAGAGGGACAGAGAGAGAGGGGAGAAAGCAGAGAGACACAGTGAAAGATGGGTTTGGAGAGAGAGAGAGAGAGAGAGTTGAGAGAGCAGAGAGACAAAGTGAGAGATGGGTTTGAAGAGAGGGAGAGGGACAGAGAGAGAGGGGAGAAAGCAGAGAGACACAGTGAGAGATGGGTTTGGAGAGAGAGAGAGAGAGAGTTGAGAGAGCAGAGAGACAAAGTGAGAGATGGGTTTGAAGAGAGGGAGAGGGACAGAGAGAGAGGGGAGAAAGCAGATAGACACAGTGAGAGATGGGTTTGAAGAGAAAGGGAGAGAGACAGAGAGAGAGGGAAGATAGCAGAGATACACAGTGAGAGATGGGTTTGGAGAGTGGGAGAGGGACAGAGAGAGAGGGGAGAAAGCAGACAGACAGAGTGAGGCATGGGTTTGGAGAGACGGACAGAGAGAGAGGGGAGAAAGCAGAGAGACAGAGTGAGGGATGGGTTTGGAGAGAGGGAGAGGGACAGAGAGAGAGTGGAGAAAGCAGAGAGACACAGTGAGAGATGGGTTTGGAGAGAGGGTGAGGGACAGACAGAGAGAGGGGAGAAATCAGAGAGACATGGGTTTGGACAGTGGGAGCGAGACAGAGAGAGAGTGGAGAAAGGAGAGATACACTGAGAAATGGGTTTGAAGAGAGGGAGAGAGACAGAGAGAGAGGCGAGAAAGCAGAGAGAGACAGTGAGAGATGGGTTTGGACAGAGGGAGAGAGACAGAGAGAGAGGGGAGAAAGCAGAGAGACACAGTGAGAGATGGGTTTGGAGAGAGAGAGAGGGACAGAGAGAGGGGAGAAAGCAGAGAAACACAGTGAGAGATGGGTTTGGAGAGATTTAGAGAGTCAGAGAGAGAGGGGGAAGCTGAAGGACATAGTGAGAGATGGGTTTGGAGAGAAGGAGAGGGACAGAGAGAGAGAGGACAAAGCAGAGAGACACAGTGAGAGATAGGTTTGAAGGGAGGGAGTGAGACAGAGAGAGAGGGGAGAAAGCAGTGAGACACTAAAAGAAGGGTTTGGAGAGAGGGAGAGTGACAGAGAGAGAGGAAGGAAAGCAGAGAGACGCAGTGAGAGATGGATTGTGAGAGAGCGATAGAGACAGAGAGGGGAGAAAGCAGAGAGACACAGTGAGAGATGGGTTTGAGCAGAGAGGGAGAGAGACAGAGAGAGGGGAGAAAGCAGAGAGACACAGTGAGAGACGGGTTTGGAGAGAGGGAGAGGGACAGAGAGAGAGGGGAGAAACAGAAAGACACAGTGAGAGATGGATTTGGTGAGAGGGAGAGGGACAGAGAAAGTGGGGAGAAAGCAGAGAGACACAGTGAGAGATGGGTTTGGAGAGAGGGAGTGGGACAGAGTGAGAGAGGAAAAAGCAGAGAGACAGAGTGAGAGACGGGTTTGGAGAGAGGGAGAGAGACAGAGAGATAGGGGAGAAAGCAGTGAGACACAGTTAGAGATGGTTTTTAAAGAGGGAGAGAGACAGAGAGAGAGGTGAGAAAGCAGAGAGACACAGTAGGAGATGGGTTTGCAGAGAGGGAGAGGGACAGAGAGAGAGGAGAGAAAGCAGAGAGACACAGTGAGAGATGGGTTTGGAGAGAGAGAGAGAGAGAGAGGGGAGAAAGCAGAGAGACACAGTGAGACATGGGTTTGGAGAGAGGGAGAGGGACAGAGAGAGGGGAGAAAGCTGAGAGACAGAGTGAGAGATGGGTTTGGATAGAGGGAGAGGGACAGAGAGAGAGGGGGGAAAGCAGAGAGACACAGAGAGAGATGGTTTTGGATAGAGGGAGTGAGACAGAGAGAGGGGACAAAGCAAGGAGACACAGTGAGAGATGGGTTTGGAGACAGGGAGAGAGACAGAGAGAGAGGGGAGAAAGCAGAGAGACACAGTGAGAGATGGGTTTGGAGAGAAGGAGAGGGACAGAGAGAGAGAGGAGAAAGCAGAGAGATGCAGTGCGAGATGGGTTTGAAGAGAGGGAGAGCGACAGAGAGAGAGGGGAGATAGCAGAGAGACACAGTGAAAGATGGGTTTGGAGAGCGAGAGAGAGGGACAGAGAGAGAGGGGAGAAAGCAGAGAGACACAGTGAGAGATGGGTTTGGAGAGATGGAGAGGAGAGAGAGTAGTGAGACAAAGTGAGAGATGGGTTTGGAGAGAGGGAGAGGGACAGAGAGGGAGGGGAGAAAGCAGAGAGACACAGTGAGAGATGGGTTTGGAGAGAGGGAGAGAGGGACAGAGAGAGAGGGGAGAAAGCAGAGAGACACAGTGAGAGATGGGTTTGGAGAGAGAGAGAGAGAGAGTTGAGAGAGCAGAGAGACAAAGTGAGAGATGGGTTTGAAGAGAGGGAGAGGGACAGAGAGAGAGGGGAGAAAGCAGATAGACACAGTGAGAGATGGGTTTGAAGAGAAAGGGAGAGAGACAGAGAGAGAGGGAAGATAGCAGAGATACACAGTGAGAGATGGGTTTGGAGAGTGGGAGAGGGACAGAGAGAGAGGGGAGAAAGCAGACAGACAGAGTGAGGCATGGGTTTGGAGAGACGGACAGAGAGAGAGGGGAGAAAGCAGAGAGACAGAGTGAGGGATGGGTTTGGAGAGAGGGAGAGGGACAGAGAGAGAGTGGAGAAAGCAGAGAGACACAGTGAGAGATGGGTTTGGAGAGAGGGTGAGGGACAGACAGAGAGAGGGGAGAAATCAGAGAGACATGGGTTTGGACAGTGGGAGCGAGACAGAGAGAGAGTGGAGAAAGGAGAGATACACTGAGAAATGGGTTTGAAGAGAGGGAGAGAGACAGAGAGAGAGGCGAGAAAGCAGAGAGAGACAGTGAGAGATGGGTTTGGACAGAGGGAGAGAGACAGAGAGAGAGGGGAGAAAGCAGAGAGACACAGTGAGAGATGGGTTTGGAGAGAGAGAGAGGGACAGAGAGAGGGGAGAAAGCAGAGAAACACAGTGAGAGATGGGTTTGGAGAGATTTAGAGAGTCAGAGAGAGAGGGGGAAGCTGAAGGACATAGTGAGAGATGGGTTTGGAGAGAAGGAGAGGGACAGAGAGAGAGAGGACAAAGCAGAGAGACACAGTGAGAGATAGGTTTGAAGGGAGGGAGTGAGACAGAGAGAGAGGGGAGAAAGCAGTGAGACACTAAAAGAAGGGTTTGGAGAGAGGGAGAGTGACAGAGAGAGAGGAAGGAAAGCAGAGAGACGCAGTGAGAGATGGATTGTGAGAGAGCGATAGAGACAGAGAGGGGAGAAAGCAGAGAGACACAGTGAGAGATGGGTTTGAGCAGAGAGGGAGAGAGACAGAGAGAGGGGAGAAAGCAGAGAGACACAGTGAGAGACGGGTTTGGAGAGAGGGAGAGGGACAGAGAGAGAGGGGAGAAACAGAAAGACACAGTGAGAGATGGATTTGGTGAGAGGGAGAGGGACAGAGAAAGTGGGGAGAAAGCAGAGAGACACAGTGAGAGATGGGTTTGGAGAGAGGGAGTGGGACAGAGTGAGAGAGGAAAAAGCAGAGAGACAGAGTGAGAGACGGGTTTGGAGAGAGGGAGAGAGACAGAGAGATAGGGGAGAAAGCAGTGAGACACAGTTAGAGATGGTTTTTAAAGAGGGAGAGAGACAGAGAGAGAGGTGAGAAAGCAGAGAGACACAGTAGGAGATGGGTTTGCAGAGAGGGAGAGGGACAGAGAGAGAGGAGAGAAAGCAGAGAGACACAGTGAGAGATGGGTTTGGAGAGAGAGAGAGAGAGAGAGGGGAGAAAGCAGAGAGACACAGTGAGACATGGGTTTGGAGAGAGGGAGAGGGACAGAGAGAGGGGAGAAAGCTGAGAGACAGAGTGAGAGATGGGTTTGGATAGAGGGAGAGGGACAGAGAGAGAGGGGGGAAAGCAGAGAGACACAGAGAGAGATGGTTTTGGATAGAGGGAGTGAGACAGAGAGAGGGGACAAAGCAAGGAGACACAGTGAGAGATGGGTTTGGAGACAGGGAGAGAGACAGAGAGAGAGGGGAGAAAGCAGAGAGACACAGTGAGAGATGGGTTTGGAGAGAAGGAGAGGGACAGAGAGAGAGAGGAGAAAGCAGAGAGATGCAGTGCGAGATGGGTTTGAAGAGAGGGAGAGCGACAGAGAGAGAGGGGAGATAGCAGAGAGACACAGTGAAAGATGGGTTTGGAGAGCGAGAGAGAGGGACAGAGAGAGAGGGGAGAAAGCAGAGAGACACAGTGAGAGATGGGTTTGGAGAGATGGAGAGGAGAGAGAGTAGTGAGACAAAGTGAGAGATGGGTTTGGAGAGAGGGAGAGGGACAGAGAGGGAGGGGAGAAAGCAGAGAGACACAGTGAGAGATGGGTTTGGAGAGAGGGAGAGAGGGACAGAGAGAGAGGGGAGAAAGCAGTGAGACACAGTGAGAGATGGGTCTGGAGAGAGGGAGAGGGACAGAGGGCGAGGGGATAAAGCAGAGAGACACAGTGAAAGATGGGTTTGGAGAGAGGGAGAGAGACAGAGAGAGAGAGAGGAAAGCAGAGAGACACAGTGAGAGATGATTTTGAAGAGAGGGAGAGTGACAGAGAGAGAGGAGAGAAAGCCGAGAGACACAGTGATAGATGGGTTGGAGAGAGAGAGTGGGACAGAGAGAGAGAGAAAAAAGCAGAGAGACACAGTGAGAGATGGGTTTGGAGAGAGGGAAAGAGACAGAGAGAAGGGAGAAAGCAGAGAGTCACAGTGAGAGATGGGTTTGGATAGAGGGAGAGGGACAGAGAGAGAGGGGGGAAAGCAGAGAGACACAGAGAGAGATGGTTTTGGATAGAGGGAGTGAGACAGAGAGAGGGGAGAAAGCAGAGAGACACAGTGAGAGATGGGTTTGGAGAGAGATAGAGAGTCAGAGAGAGAGGGGGAAAGCTGAGAGACATAGTGAGAGATGGGTTTGGAGAGAAGGAGAGGGACAGAGAGAGAGAGGAGAAAGCAGAGAGACACAGTGAGAGATGGGTTTGAAGGGAGGGAGTGAGACAGAGAGATAGGGGAGAAAGCAGAGAGACACTGTGAGAGATGTGTTTGGAGAGAGGGAGAGTGACAGAGAGAGAGGAAGGAAAGCAGAGAGACGCAGTGAGAGATGGATTTTGAGAGAGCGATAGAGACAGAGAGACAGTGGTGAAAGCAGAGAGACACAGTGAGTGATGGGTTTGAGGAGAGGTAGAGGGACAGAGAGAGAGGGGAGAATGCAGAGAGACACAGTGAGAGATGGGTTTGGTGAGAGGGAGAGAGACAGAGAGAGAGAGGAGAAAGCAGAGAGACACAGTGAGAGATGGGTTTGGTGAGAGGGAGAGGGACAGAGAAAGTGGGGAGAAAGCAGAGAGACACAGTGAGAGATGGGTTTGGAGAGAGGGAGTGGGACAGAGTGAGAGAGGAAAAAGCAGAGAGATACAGTGAGAAATAGGTTTGGAGAGAGGGAGAGAGAATGAGAGATAGGGGAGAAAGCAGACAGACACAGTGAGAGAGGGAGAGAGACAGAGAGAGAGGTGAGAAAGCAGAGAGACACAGTGAGAGATGGGTTTGGAGAGAGGGAAAGAGACAGAGAGAGAGGTGAGAAAGCAGAGAGACACAGTGAGAGATGGGTTTGGAGAGAGAAGAGGGACAGAGAGAGAGGGGTGAAAGCAGAGAGACACAGTGAGAGATGGGTTTGAAGAGAGAGAGACAGAGAGAGACGAGAGAAAGCAGAGAGACACAGTGAGAGATGGGTTTAAAGAGAGACAGAGAGGGACAGAGAGAGAGGGGAGAAAGCAGACAGACACAGTGAGAGATGGGTTTGGAGAGAGGGAGAAAGACAGAGAGAGAGGGGAGAAAGCAGAGAGACACAGTGAGAGATCGGTTAGAAGAGAGAGGGACAGAGACAGATAGAAAGGGGAGCAAGCAGAGAGACACAGTGAGAGATGAGTTTGAATAGAGGGAGAGGGACAGAGAGAGAGGGGAGAAAGCAGAGAGACACAGAGATGGGTTTGGAGAGAGGGAGAGGGACAGACAGAGAGAGGAAAAAGCAGAGAGACACAGTGAGAGATGGGTTTGGAGAGAGGGAGAGGGAGAGAGAGAGGGGAGAAAGCAGAAAGACACAGGGAGAGATGGGTTTGGAGAGAGGGAGAGGGACAGAGAGAGAGGGGAGAAAGAGGAGAGAAACACTGAGAGATGGGTATGAAGAGAGGGAGAGAGACAGAGAGTGAGGGGAGAAAGCTGACAGACACAGTGAGACATGGATTTGGTGAGAGGGAGAGAGACAGAGAGAGTGGGGAGAAAGCAGAGAGACACAGAGAGAGTTGGGTTTGGAGAGAGGGAGAGAGAGAGTGGAGAAAGCAGAGAGACACAGTGAGAGATGGGTTTGGAGAGAGGGAGAGGGACAGAGAGAGAGAGGAAAAAGCAGAGAGACAGTGTGAGAGACGGGTTTGGAGACAGGGAGAGAGACAGAGAGATAGGGGAGAAAGCTGAGAGACACGGTGAGAGATGGGTTTGGAAAGAGGGAGAGAGACAGAGAGAGAGGGGAGAAAGCAGAGAGACGCAGTGAGAGATGTTTTTGGAGAGAGGGAGAGAGACAGAGAGAGAGGGGAGAAAGCAGAGAGACACAGTGAGAGATGGGTTTGAAGAGAGAGGGACAGAGACAGATAGAGAGGGGCGGAAGCAGAGAGACACAGTGAGAGATGGGTTTGAATAGAGAGAGAGGGACAGAGAGAGAGGGGAGAAAGCAGAGAGACACCGTTAGAGATGGGTTTGGAGAGAGGGAGAGGGACAGACAGAGAGAGGAAAAAGCAGAGAGACACAGTGAGAGATGGGTTTGGAGAGAGGGAGAGGGACAGAGAGAGAGGGGAGAAAGCAGAGAGACACAACGAGGGATGGGTTTGGAGAGAGGGAGAGGGACAGAGAGAGAGGGGAGAAAGAGGAGAGAAACACTGAGAGATGGGTATGAAGAGAGGGAGAGAGACGGAGAGAGAGGGGAGAAAGCAGACAGACACAGTGAGACATGGATTTGGTGAGAGGGAGAGAGACAGAGAGAGTGGGGTGAAAGCAGAGAGACACAGAGAGAGGTGGGTTTGGAGAGAGGGAGAGAGAGAGGGGTGAAAGCAGAGAGACACAGTGAGAGATGGGTTTGGAGAGAGGGAGAGGGACAGAGAGAGAGAGGAAAAAGCAGAGAGACAGTGTGAGAGACGGGTTTGGAGACAGGGAGAGAGACAGAGAGATAGGGGAGAAAGCAGAGAGACACAGTGAGAGATGGGTTTGGAAAGAGGGAGAGAGACAGAGAGAGAGGGGAGAAAGCAGAGAGACACAGTTAGAGATGGGTTTGGAGAGAGGGAGAGGGACAGAGAGAGTGGGGAGAAAGCAGTGAGACACATGAGAGATGGTTTTGGAGAGAGGGAGAGACAGGGAGAGAGGGGAGAAAGCAGAAAGACACAGTGAGTGATGGGTTAGAAGAGAGAGGGACAGAGACAGATAGAAAGGGGAGGAAGCAGAGAGAAACAGTGAGAGATGAGTTTGAATAGAGGGAGAGGGACAGACAGAGAGGGCATAAAGCTGAGAGACACAGTGAGAGATGGGTTTTAAGAGAGACAGAGAGGGACAGAGAGAGAGGGGAGAAAGCTGGGAGACACAGTGAGAGATGGGTTTGGAGAGAGGGAAAGAGACAGAGAGTGAAGCGAGAAAGCAGAGAGACAAAGTGAGAGATGGGTTTGATGAGAGGGAGAGCGACAGAGAGAGAGGAGAGAAAGCAGAGAGACACAGTGATAGATGGGTTTGGAGAGAGAAGAGGGCAAGAGAGAGAGGGGTGAAAGCAGAGAGACAGTGAGAGATGGGTTTGGAGAGAGGGAGAGGGAGACCGAGACAGAGATGGGAGAAAACAGAGAGACACAGTGAGAGATGGGTTTGGAGAGAGGGAGAGGGACAGTGAGACAGGGCAGAAAGCAGACAGACACAGTGAGAGATGGGTTTGGAGAGAAGGAGAGGGACAGAGAGAGAGGAGAGAAAGCAGTGAGACACATGAGAGATGGTTTTGGAGAGAGGGAGAGGGACAGAGAGAGGGGGGAGAAAGCAGAGAGACACAGTGAGAGATGGGTTTGGAGAGAGGGAGAGAGACAGAGAGAGAGGGGAGAAAGCAGAGAGACACAGTGAGAGATGGGTTTGAAGAGAGAGGGACAGAGACAGATAGAGAGGGGGGAAGCAGAGAGACACAGTGAGAGATGGGTTTGAATAGAGGGAGAGGGACAGAGAGAGAGGGGAGAAAGCAGAGAGACACAGTTAGAGATGGGTTTGGAGAGAGGGAGAGGGACAGACAGAGAGAGGAAAAAGCAGAGAGACACAGTGAGAGATGGGTTTGGAGAGAGGGAGAGGGACAGAGAGAGAGGGGAGAAAGCAGAGAGACACAGGGAGAGATGGGTTTGGAGAGAGGGAGAGGGACAGAGAGAGAGATGAAAAAGCAGAGAGACACAGTGAGAGATGGGTTTGTAAAGAGGGAGAGGGACAGAGAGAGAGGGTTGAAAGCAGAGAGATATAGTCAGAGATGTGTTTGGAGAGAGGGTGACTGACAGACAGAGAGGGGAGAAAGCAGAGAGACACAGTGACAGATGGGTTTGGAGAGAGGGAAAGAGACAGAGAGAGAGGCAAGAAAGCAGAGAGACAAAGTGAGAGATGGGTTTGATGAGAGGGAGAGCGACAGAGAGAGAGGAGAGAAAGCAGAGAGACACAGTGACAGATGGGTTTGGAGAGAGGGAAAGAGACAGAGAGAGAGGCGAGAAAGCAGAGAGACAAAGAGAGAGATGGGTTTGATGAGAGGGAGAGCGACAGAGAGAGAGGAGAGAAAGCAGAGAGACACAGTGATGGACGGGTTTGGAGAGAGAAGAGGGCAAGAGAGAGAGGGGTGAAAGCAGAGAGACGCATTGAGAGATGGGTTTGAAGAGAGAGAGACAGAGAGAGAGGAGAGAAAGCAGAGAGACAGTGAGAGATGGGTTTGGAGAGAGGGAGAGGGAGACCGAGACAGAGATGGGAGAAAACAGAGAGACACAGTGAGAGATGGGTTTGGAGAGACGGAGAGGGACAGTGAGAGAGGGCAGAAAGCAGACAGGCACAGTGAGAGATGGGTTTGGAGAGAAGGAGAGGGACAGAGAGAGAGGAGAGAAAGCAGTGAGACACATGAGAGTTGGTTTTGGAGAGAGGGAGAGGGACAGAGAGAGAGGGGAGAAAGCAGAGAGACACAGTGAGAGATGGGTTTGGAAAGAGGGAGAGAGACAGAGAGAGAGGGGAGAAAGCAGAGAGACACAGTGAGAGATGGGTTTGGAGAGAAGGAGAGGGACAGAGAGAGTGGGGAGAAAGCAGTGAGACACATGAGAGATGGTTTTGGAGAGAGGGAGAGACAGGGAGAGAGGGGAGAAAGCAGAGAGACAGAGTGAGAGATGGTTTTGGAGAGAGGGAGAGGGACAGAGAGAGAGGGGAGAAAGAAGAGAGACACAGTGAGAGATGGGTTTGAATAGAGAGGGAGAGATACAGATAGAGAGGGGAGAAAGCAGAGAGACGCAGTGAGAGATGGGATTGAATAGAGGGAGAGGGACAGAGAGCGAGGGGAGAAAGCAGAGACACAGTGAGAGATGGGTTTGAAGAGAGAGGTGGTGGTTCAGAGAGAGAGGGGAGAAAGCAGAGAGACACAGTGAGAGATGGGTTTGAAGAGAGAGGTGGTGGTTCAGAGAGAGAGGGGAGAAAGCAGAGAGACACAGTGAGAGATGGGTTTGCAGAGAGGGAGAAAGCAGAGAGACACAGTGAGAGATCGCTTTGGAGAGAGGGAGAGAGACAGAGAGAGAGGGGAGAAAGCAGAGAGACAAAGTGAGAGATGGGTTTGGAGAGAGGGAGATAGACAGAGAGAGAGGGGAGAAAGCAGAGAGACACAGTGAGAGATGGGTTTGAAGAGAGACAGAGAGGGACAGAGAGAGAGGGGAGAAAGCAGGGAGACACGGTGAGAGATGGGTTTGGAGAGAGGGAAAGAGACAGAGAGAGAGGCGAGAAAGCAGAGAGACAAAGTGAGAGATGGGTTTGATGAGAGGGAGAGCGACAGAGATAGAGGAGAGAAAGCCTAGAGACAAAGCGATAGATGGGTTTGGAGAGAGAAGGGGGCAAGAGAGAGAGGGGTGAAAGCAGAGAGACGCATTGAGAGATGGGTTTGAAGAGAGAGAGACAGAGAGAGAGGAGAGAAAGCAGAGAGACAGTGAGAGATGGGTTTGGAGAGAGGGAGAGGGAGACCGAGACAGAGATGGGAGAAAACAGAGAGACACAGTGAGAGATGGGTTTGGAGAGAGGGAGAGGGACAGTGAGAGAGGGCAGAAAGCAGACAGACACAGTGAGAGATGGGTTTGGAGAGAGGGAGAGGGACAGAGAGAGAGGAGAGAA
Source organism: Cetorhinus maximus (assembly GCF_964194155.1). NCBI lineage: Eukaryota > Metazoa > Chordata > Chondrichthyes > Lamniformes > Cetorhinidae > Cetorhinus > Cetorhinus maximus. The sequence goes on from NW_027598961.1 coordinate 19,250, forward strand.
AGAAGTGAGACACATGAGAGATGGTTTTGGAGAGAGGGAGAGGGAGAGAGAGAGAGGGGAGAAAGCAGAGAGACACAGTGAGAGATGGGTTTGGAGAGAGGGAGAGAGACAGAGAGAGAGGGGAGAAAGCAGAGAGACACAGTGAGAGATGGGTTTGAAGAGAGAGGGACAGAGACAGATAGAGAGGGGATGAAGCAGAGAGACACAGTGAGAGATGGGTTTGAATAGAGGGAGAGGGACAGAGAGAGAGGGGAGAAAGCAGAGAGACACAGTTAGAGATGGGTTTGGAGAGAGGGAGAGGGACAGACAGAGAGAGGAAAAAGCAGAGAGACACAGTGAGAGATGGATTTGGAGAGAGGGAGAGGGACAGAGAGAGAGGGGAGAAAGCAGAGAGACACAGGGAGAGATGGGTTTGGAGAGAGGGAGAGGGACAGAGAGAGAGAAGAAAAAGCAGAGAGACACAGTGAGAGATGGGTTTGTAAAGAGGGAGAGGGACAGAGAGAGAGGGTTGAAAGCAGAGAGATATAGTCAGAGATGGGTTTGGAGAGAGGGTGACTGACAGACAGAGAAGGGAGAAAGCAGAGAGACACAGTGAGAGATGGGTTTGGAGAGAGAGAGAGAGACAGAGAGAGAGGAGAGAAAGCAGAGAGACACAGTGACAGATGGGTTTGGAGAGAGGGAAAGAGACAGAGAGAGAGGCGAGAAAGCAGAGAGACAAAGTGAGAGATGGGTTTGATGAGAGGGAGAGCGACAGAGAGAGAGGAGAGAAAGCAGAGAGACACAGTGATAGATGGGTTTGGAGAGAGAAGAGGGCAAGAGAGAGAGGGGTGAAAGCAGAGAGACGCATTGAGAGATGGGTTTGAAGAGAGAGAGACAGAGAGAGAGGGGAGAAAGCAGAGAGACAGTGAGAGATGGGTTTGGAGAGAGGGAGAGGGAGACCGAGACAGAGATGGGAGAAAACAGAGAGAAACAGTGAGAGATGGCTTTGGAGAGATGGAGAGGGACAGTGAGAGAGGGCAGAAAGCAGACAGACACAGTGAGAGATGGGTTTGGAGAGAAGGAGAGGGACAGAGAGAGAGGAGAGAAAGCAATGAGACACATGAGAGATGGTTTTGGAGAGAGGGAGAGGGACACAGAGAGAGGGGAGAAAGCAGAGAGAAACAGGGAGAGATGGGTTTGGAGAGAGTGAGAGGGACAGAGAGAGAGGGGAGAAAGAGGAGAGAAACACTGAGAGATGGGTATGAAGAGAGGGAGAGAGACAGAGAGACACAGTGAGAGATGGGTTTGCAGAGAGGGAGAAAGCAGAGAGACACAGTGAGAGATGGGTTTGAAGAGAGAGGGACAGAGACAGATAGAGAGGGGCGGAAGCAGAGAGACACAGTGACAGATGGGTTTGAATAGAGGGAGAGGGACAGAGAGAGAGGGGAGAAAGCAGAGAGACACAGTTAGAGATGGGTTTGGAGAGAGGGAGAGGGACAGACAGAGAGAGGAAAAAGCAGAGAGACACAGTGAGAGATGGGTTTGGAGAGAGGGAGAGGGACAGAGAGAGAGGGGAGAAAGCAGAGAGACACAGGGAGAGATGGGTTTGGAGAGAGTGAGAGGGACAGAGAGAGAGGGGAAAAAGAGGAGAGAAACACTGAGAGATGGGTATGAAGAGAGGGAGAGAGACAGAGAGAGAGGGGAGAAAGCAGACAGACACAGTGAGACATGGATTTGGTGAGAGGGAGAGAGACAGAGAGAGTGGGGAGAAAGCAGAGAGACACAGAGAGAGATGGGTTTGGAGAGATGGAGAGAGAGAGGGGAGAAAGCAGAGAGACACAGTGAGAGATGGGCTTGGAGAGAGGGAGAGGGACAGAGAGAGAGAGGAAAAAGCAGAGAGACAGTGTGAGAGACAGGTTTGGAGACAGGGAGAGAGACAGAGAGATAGGGGAGTAAGCAGAGAGACACAGTGAGAGATGGGTTTGGAAAGAGGGAGAGAGACAGAAAGAGAGGGGAGAAAGCAAAGAGACACAGTGAGAGATGGGTTTGGAGAGACGGAGAGGGACAGAGAGAGTGGGGAGAAAGCAGTGAGACGCATGAGAGATGGGTTTGGAGAGAGGGAGAGACAGGGAGAGAGGGGAGAAAGCAGAGAGACACAGTGAGAGATGGGTTTGGAGAGAGGGAGAGGGACAGTGAGAGAGCGGAGAATGCAGTGAGACACAGTGAGAGATGGTTTTGGAGAGAGAGAGAGAGACAGAGAGAGAGGGGAGAAAGCAGAGAGACACAATGAGAGATGGTTTTGAATAGAGAGGGAGAGAGACAGAAGGAGAGGGGAGAAAGCAGAGAGACACTGTGAGAGATGGGTTTGAAGAGAGAGGTGGTGGTTCAGAGAGAGAGGGGAGAAAGCAGAGAGACACAGTGAGAGATGGGATTGAATAGAGGGAGAGGGACAGAGAGAGAGGGGAGAAAGCAGGGTGACACAGTTAGAGATGGGTTTGCAGAGAGGGAAAAAGCAGAGAGACACAGTGAGAGATGGTTTTCGAGAGAGTGCGAGGGACAGAGAGAGAGGTGAGAAAGCAGAGAGACACAGGGAGAGATGGGTTTGGAGAGAGGGAGAGGGACAGAGAGAGAGGGGAGAAAGCAGAGAGACACAGGGAGAGATGGGTTAGAAGAGAGAGGGACAGAGAGAGATAGAGAGGGGAGGAATCAGAGAGACACAGTGAGAGATGGGTTTGAATAGAGGGAGAGGGACAGAGCGAGAGGGGAGAAAGCAGAGAGACACAGTGAGAGATGGGTTTGGAGAGAGGAAGAGGGACAGACAGAGAGAGGAAAAAGCAGAGAGACACAGTGAGAGATAGGTTTGGAGAGAGGGAGAGGGACAGAGAGAGAGGGGAGAAAGCAGAGAGACACAGGGAGAGATGGGTTTGGAGAGAGGGAGAGGGACAGAGAGAGAGGGGAGAAAGAGGAGAGAAACAATGAGAGATGGGTATGAAGAGAGGGAGAGAGACGGAGAGAGAGGGGAGAATGCTGACCGACACAGTCAGAGATGGATTTGGTGAGAGGGAGAGAGACCGAGAGAGTGGGGAGAAAGCAGAGAGACACAGAGAGAGGTGGGTTTGGAGAGAGGGAGAGAGAGAGGGGAGAAAGCAGAGAGACACAGTGAGAGATGGGTTTGGAGAGAGCGAGAGGGACAGAGAGAGAGAGGAAAAAGCAGAGAGACAGTGTGAGAGACGGGTTTGGAGACAGCGAGAGAGACAGAGAGATAGGGGAGAAAGCTGAGAGACACGGTGAGAGATGGGTTTGGAAAGAGGGAGAGAGACAGAGAGAGAGGGGAGAAAGCAGAGAGACACAGTGTGAGATTGGTTTGGAGAGAGGGAGAGGGACAGAGAGAGAGGGCATAAAGCTGAGAGACACAGTGAGAGATGGGTTTAATGAGAGACAGAGAGGGACAGAGAGAGAGGGGAGAAAGCAGGGAGACACAGTGAGAGATTGGTTTGGAGAGAGGGAAAGAGACAGAGAGAGAGGTGAGAAAGCAGAGAGACAAAGTGAGAGATGGGTTTGATGAGAGGGAGAGCGACAGAGAGAGAGGAGAGAAAGCAGAGAGACACAGTGATAGATGGGTTCGGAGAGAGAAGAGGGCAAGAGAGAGAGGGGTGAAAGCAGAGAGACGCATTGAGAGATGGGTTTGAAGAGAGAGAGACAGAGAGAGAGGAGAGAAAGCAGAGAGACAGTGAGAGATGGGTTTGGAGAGAGGGAGAGGGAGTCCGAGACAGAGATGGGAGAAAACAGAGAGACACAGTGAGAGATGGGTTTGGAGAGACGGAGAGGGACAGTGAGAGAGGGCAGAAAGCAGACAGACACAGTGAGAGATGGGTTTGGAGAGAAGGAGAGGGACAGAGAGAGAGGAGAGAAAGCAGTGAGACACATGAGAGATGGTTTTGGAGAGAGGGAGAGGGACAGCGAGAGAGGGGAGAAAGCAGAGAGACACAGTGAGAGATGGGTGTGGAGAGAGGGAGAGAGACAGAGAGAGAGGAGAGAAAGCAGAGAGACACAGTGAGAGATGGGTTTGAAGAGAGAGGGACAGAGACAGATAGAGAGGGGAAGAAGCAGAGAGACACAGTGAGAGATGGGTTTGAATAGAGGGAGAGGGACAGAGAGAGAGGGGAGAAAGCAGAGAGACACAGTGAGAGATGGGTTTGGAGAGAGGGAGAGGGACAGACAGAGAGAGGAAAAAGCAGAGAGACAGAGTGAGAGATGGGTTTGGAGAGAGGGAGAGGGACAGAGAGAGAGGGGAGAAAGCAGAGAGACACAGGGAGAGATGGGTTTGGAGAGAGGGAGAGGGACAGAGAGAGAGAAGAAAAAGCAGAGAGACACAGTGAGAGATGGGTTTGTAAAGAGGGAGAGGGACAGAGGGAGAGGGTTGAAAGCAGAGAGATATAGTCAGAGATGGGTTTGGAGAGAGGGTGACTGTCAGACAGAGAAGGGAGAAAGCAGAGAGAGACAGTGACAGATGGGTTTGGAGAGAGAGAGAGAGACAGAGAGAGAGGCGAGAAAGCAGAGAGACACAGTGATAGATGGGTTTGGAGAGAGAAGAGGGCAAGAGAGAGAGCGGTGAAAGCAGAGAGACGCATTGAGAGATGGGTTTGAAGAGAGAGAGACAGAGAGAGAGGAGAGAAAGCAGAGAGACAGTGAGAGATGGGTTTGGAGAGAGGGAGAGGGAGACCGAGACAGAGATGGGAGAAAACAGAGAGACACAGTGAGAGATGGGTTTGGAGAGAGGGAGAGGGACAGTGAGAGAGGGCAGAAAGCAGACAGACACAGTGAGAGATGGGTTTGGAGAGAAGGAGAGGGACAGAGAGAGAGGAGAGAAAGAAGTGAGACACATGAGAGATGGTTTTGGAGAGAGGGAGAGGGACAGAGAGAGAGGGGAGAAAGCAGAGAGACACAGTGAGAGATGGGTTTGAAGAGAGAGGGACAGAGACAGATAGAGAGGAGCGGAAGCAGAGAGACAGTGTGTGAGACGGGTTTGGAGTCAGGGAGAAAGACAGAGAGATAGGGGAGAAAGCAGAGAGACACAGTGAGAGATGGGTTTGGAAAGAGGGAGAGAGACAGAGAGAGAGGGGAGAAAGCAGAGAGACACAGTGAGAGATGGGATTGAATAGAGGGAGAGGGACAGAGAGAGAGGGGAGAAAGCAGAGAGACACAGTGAGAGATGGGTTTGAAGAGAGAGGTGGTGGTTCAGAGAGAGAGGGGAGAAAGCAGAGAGACACAGTGAGAGATGGGTTTGAAGAGAGAGGTGGTGGTTCAGAGAGAGAGGGGAGAAAGCAGATTGACACATTTCGAGATGGGTTTGCAGAGAGGGAAAAAGCAGAGAGACACAGTGAGAGATGGGTTTCGAGAGAGGGAGCGAGACAGAGAGAGAGGTGAGAAAGCAGAGAGACACAGGGAGAGAATTGTTTGGAGAGAGGGAGAGGGACAGAGAGAGAGGGGAGAAAGCAGAGAGACACAGTGAGAGATGGGTTAGAATAGAGAGGGACAGAGACAGATAGAGAGGGGAGAAAGCAGAGAGACACAGTGAGAGATGGGTTTGAATAGAGGGAGAGGAACAGAGAGAGAGGGGAGAAAGCAGAGAGACACAGTTAGATATGGGTTTGGAGAGAGGGAGAGGGACAGACAGAGAGAGGAAAAAGCAGAGAGACACAGTGAGAGATGGGTTTGGAGAGAGGGAGAGGGACAGAGCGAGAGGGGAGAAAGAGGAGAGAAACACTGAGAGATGGGTATGAAGAGAGGGAGAGAGAGGGAGAGAGAGGGGAGAATGCTGACCGACAAAGTGAGAGATGGATTTGGTGAGAGGGGGAGAGACAGAGATAGTGGGGAGAAAGCAGAGAGACACAGAGAGAGGTGGGTTTGGAGAGACGGAGAGAGAGAGGGGAGAAAGCAGAGAGACACAGTGAGAGATGGGTTTGGAGAGAGGGAGAGGGACAGAGAGAGAGAGGAAAAAGCAGAGAGACAGTGTGAGAGACGGATTTGAAGACAGGGAGAGAGACAGAGATATAGGGGAGAAAGCTGAGAGACACGGTGAGTGATGGGTTTGGAAAGAGGGAGAGGGACAGAGAGAGAGGGGAGAAAGCAGAGAAACAAAGTGTGAGATGGGTTTGGAGAGAGGGAGAGGGACAGAGAGAGTGGGGAGAAAGCAGTGAGACACATGAGAGATGGTTTTGGAGAGAGGGAGAGACAGGGAGAGAGGGGAGAAAGCAGAGAGACACAGTGAGAGATGGGTTTGGAGAGAGGGAGAGGGACAGAGAGAGAGCGGAGAATGCAGTGAGACACTGAGAGATGGTTTTGGAGAGAGGGAGAGGGACAGAGAGAGAGGAGAGAAAGCAGAGAGACACAGTGAGAGATGGTTTTGGAGAGAGGGAGAGGGACAGAGAGAGAGGGGAGAAAGCAGAGAGACACAGTGAGAGATGGGTCTGAATAGAGAGGGAGAGATACAGATAGAGAGGGGAGAAAGCAGAGAGACACAGTTAGAGATGGGTTTGCAGAGAGGGAGAAAGCGGAGAGACACAGTGAGCGATGGGTTTGGAGAGAGGGAGAGGGACAGACAGAGAGGGGAAAAAGCAGAGAGACACAGTGAGAGATGGGTTTGGTGAGAGGGAGAGAGACAGAGAGAGTGGGGAGAAAGCAGAGAGACACAGAGAGAGGTGGGTTTGGAGAGTGGGAGAGAGAGAGGGGAGAAAGCTGAGAGACACAGTGAAAGATGGGTTTGGAGAGAGGGAGAGGGACAGAGAGAGAGAGGAAAAAGCAGAGAGTCAGTGTGAGAGACGGGTTTGGAGACAGGGAGTGAGAGAGAGAGATAGGGGAGAAAGCAGAGAGACACAGTGAGAGATGGGTTTGAATAGAGGGAGAGGGACAGAGAGATAGGGGAGAAAGCAGAGAGACACAGTGAGTGATGGGTTTGGAAAGAGGGAGAGAGACAGAGAGAGAGGGGAGAAAGCAGAGAGACACAGTGAGAGATGGGTTTGGAGAGAGGGAGAGGGACAGAGAGAAGGGGGAGAAAGAAGAGAGACACAGTGAGAGATGAGTTTGGAGAGAGGGAGAGAGACAGAGAGAGAGGTGAGATAGCAGAGAGACATAGTGAGAGATGGGTTTGCAGAGAGGGAGAGAGACAGAGAGAGAGGAGAGAAAGCAGAGAGACACAGTGAGACATGGATTTGGTGAGAGGGAGAGAGACAGAGAGAGAGGGGAGAAAGCAGAGAGACACAGGGAGAGATGGGTTTGCAGAGAGGGAGAGGGACAGAGAGAGAGGGGAGAAAGAGGAGAGAAACACAGTGAGAGATGGGTATGAAGAGAGGCAGAGAGACAGAGAGAGACGGGAGAAAGCAGAGAGACACAGGGAGAGATGGGTTTGGTGAGAGGGAGAGAGACAGAGAGAGTGGGGAGAAAGCAGAGAGACACAGAGAGAGGTGGGTTTGGAGAGAGGGAGAGAGAGAGGGGAGAAAGCAGAGAGACACAGGGAGAGAATTGTTTGGAGAGGGGGAGAGGGACAGTGAGAGAGGGGAGAAAGCAGAGAGACACCGTGAGAGATGGGTTAGAAGAGAGAGGGACAGAGACAGATAGAGGGGGGAGGAAGCAGAGAGACACAGTGAGAGATGGGTTTGAATAGAGGGAGAGGGACAGAGAGAGAGGGGAGAAAGCAGAGAGACACAGTTCGAGATGGGTTTGGAGAGAGGGAGAGGGACAGACAGAGAGAGGAAAAAGCAGAGAGACACTGTGAGAGATGGGTTTGGAGAGAGGGAGAGGGACAGAGAGAGAGGGGAGAAAGAGGAGAGAAACACTGAGAGATGGGTATGAAGAGAGGGAGAGAGAGGGAGAAAGAGGGGAGAATGCTGACCGACACAGTGAGAGATGGATTTGGTGAGAGGGAGAGAGACAGAGAGAGTGGGGAGAAAGCAGAGAACACAGAGAGAGGTGGGTTTGGAGAGACAGAGAGAGAGAGGGGAGAAAGCAGAGAGACACAGTGAGAGATGGGTTTGGAGAGAGGGAGAGGGACAGAGAGAGAGAGGAAAAAGCAGAGAGACAGTGTGAGAGACGGGTTTGGAGACAGGGAGAGAGACAGAGAGATAGGGGAGAAAGCTGAGAGACACGGTGAGAGATGGGTTTGGAAAGAGGGAGAGGGACAGAGAGAGAGGGGAGAAAGCAGAGAGGCACAGTGTGAGATGGATTTGGAGAGAGGGAGAGGGACAGAGAGAGTGGGGAGAAAGCAGTGAGACACATGAGAGATGGTTTTGGAGAGAGGGAGAGACAGGGAGAGAGGGGAGAAGGCAGAGAGACACAGTGAGAGATGGGTTTGGAGAGAGGGAGAGGGACAGAGAGAGAGCGGAGAATGCAGTGAGACACAGTGAGAGATGGTTTTGGAGACAGGGAGAGAGACAGTGAGATAGGGGAGAATGCAGAGAGACACAGTGAGAGATGGGTTTGGAGAGAGGGAGAGAGACAGAGAGAGAGGGGAGACAGCAGAGAGACACAGTGAGAGATGGGTTTGGAGAGAGGGAGAGACAGGGAGAGAGGGGAGAAAGCAGAGAGACACAGTGAGAGATGGGTTTGGGGAGAGGGAGAGGGACAGCGAGAGAGCGGAGAATGCAGTGAGACATAGTGAGAGGTGGTTTTGGAGAGAGGGAGAAGGACAGAGAGAGAGGGGAGAAAGCAGAGAGACACAGTGAGAGATGGGTTTGAATAGAGAGGGAGAGAGACAGATAGAGAGGGGAGAAAGCAGAGAGACACAGTGAGAGATGGGATTGAAAAGAGGGAGAGGGACAGAGAGAGAGGGGAGAAAGCAGAGAGACACACTTAGAGATGGGTTTGCAGAGAGGGAGAAAGCAGAGAGACACAGTGAGAGATGGGTTTGGAGAGAGGAAGAGGGACAGACAGAGAGGGGGAAAAGCAGAGAGACACAGTGAGAGATGGGTTTGGAGAGAGGGAGAGGGACAGAGAGTGTGGGGAGAAAGCAGAGAGACAAAGGGAGAGATGGGTGTGGAGAGAGGGAGAGAGACAGAGAGAGAGGTGAGAAAGCAGAGAGACACAGTGAGAGAAGGTTTTGCAGAGAGGGAGAGGGACAGAGAGAGAGGAGAGAAAGCAGTGAGACAGTGAGAAATGGGTTTGGAGAGAGGGAAAGAGAATGAGAGAGGGGAGAAAGCAGAGAGACACAGTGAGAGTTGGGTTTGATGAGAGGGAGATAATCAGAGAGAGAGGAGAGAAAGCAGAGAGACACAGTGATAGATGGGTTTGGAGAGAGAAGAGGGACAGAGAGAGAGGGGTGAAAGCAGAGAGGCACAGTGAGAGATGGGTTTGATGAGATGGAGAGAGACAGAGAGAGAGGAGAGAAAGCAGAGAGACACAGTGAGAGATGGGTTTTCAGAGAGAGAGGGGAGAAAGCAGAGAGACACTGTGAGAGATGGGTTTGCAGAGAGGGAGAGGGACAGAGAGAGAGGGGAGAAAGAGGAGAGAAACACTGAGAGATGGGTATGAAGAGAGGCAGAGAGACAGAGAGAGACGGGAGAAAGCAGACAGACACAGTGAGACATGGATTTGGTGAGAGGGAGAGAGACAGAGAGAGAGGGGAGAAAGCAGAGAGACACAGAGAGGTGGGTTTGGAGAGAGGGAGAGAGAGAGGGGAGAAAGCAGAGAGACACAGTGAGAGATGGGTTTGCAGAGATGGAGAGGGACAGAGAGAGATTGGAAAAAGCAGAGAGACACAGTGAGAGATGGGTTTCGAGAGAGGGAGAGGGACTAATAGAGAGTGGAGAAAGCAGAGAGACACAGGGAGAGATGGGTTTGGAGAGAGGGAGAGGTACAGAGAGAGAGGGGTGAAAGAGGAGCGAAACACTGAGAGATGGGTATGAATAGAGGGAGAGAGACAGAGAGAGAGGGGAGAAAGCAGACAGACACAGTGGGAGATGGATTTGGTGAGAGGGAGAGAGACAGAGAGAGTAGGGAGAAAGCAGAGAGACACAGAGAGAGGTGGGTTTGGAGAGAGGGAGAGAGAGAGGGGAGAAAGCAGAGAGACACAGTGAAAGATGAGTTTGAAGAGAGGGAGAGGGACAGAGAGAGAGAGGAAAAAGCAGAGAGACAGTGTGAGAGACGGGTTTGGAGACAGGGAGAGAGACAGAGAGATAGGGGAGGAAGCAGAGAGACACAGTGAGAGATTGGTTTGGAAAGAGGGAGAGAGACAGAGAGAGGGGAGAAAGCAGAGAGACACAGTGAGAGATGGGTTTGGAGAGAGGGAGAGGGACAGAGAGAGTGGGGAGAAAGAAGAGAAACACAGTGAGAGATGGGTTTGGAGAGAGGGAGAGAGACAGAGAGAGAGGTGAGAAAGCAGAGAGACACAGTGAGAGATGGGTTTGCAGAGAGGGAGAGAGACAGAGAGAGAGGAGATAAAGCAGAGAGACACAGTGAGAGATGGGTTTGGAGAGAGGGAGAGGGACAGAGAGAGAGGGGAGAAAGCAGAGAGTCACAGGGAGAGATGGGTTTGGTGAGAGGGAGAGGGACAGAGAGAAAGGGGAGAAGGAGGAGAGAAACACTGAGAGATGGGTATGAAGAGAGGGAGAGAGACAGAGAGAGAGGGGAGAAAGCAGACAGACACAGTGAGAGATGGATTAGGTGAGAGGGAGAGAGACAGAGAGAGTGGGGCGAAAGCAGAGAGACACAGAGAGAGGTGGGTTTGGAGAGAGGGAGAGAGAGAGGGGAGAAAGCAGAGAGACACAGTGAGAGATGGGTTTGGAGAGAGGGAGAGGGACAGAGAGAGAGAGGATAAAGCAGAGAGACAGTGTGAGAGACGGGTTTGGAGACAGGGAGAGAGATAGAGAGTTAGGGGAGACAGCAGAGAGACACAGTGAGAGATGGGTTTGGAGAGAGGGAGAGACAGGGAGAGAGGGGGGAAAGCAGAGAGACACAGTGAGAGATGGGTTTGGGGAGAGGGAGAGGGACAGCGAGAGAGCGGAGAATGCAGTGAGACACAGTGAGAGGTGGTTTTGGAGAGAGGGAGAAGGACAGAGAGAGAGGAGAGAAAGCAGAGAGACACAGTGAGAGATGGGTTTGAATAGAGAGGGAGAGAGACAGAGAGAGAGGGGAGAAAGCAGAGAGACACACTTAGAGATGGGTTTGCAGAGAGGGAGAAAGCAGAGATACACAGTGAGAGATGGGTTTGGAGAGAGGAAGAGGGACAGACAGAGAGGGGAAAAAGCAGAGAGACACTGTGAGAGATGGGTTTGGAGAGAGGGAGAGGGACAGAGAGAGTGGGGAGAAAGCAGAGAGACAAAGGGAGAGATGGGTTTGGAGAGAGGGAGAGAGACAGAGAGAGATGTGAGAAAGCAGAGAGACACAGTGAGAGATGGGTTTTCAGAGAGGGAGAGGGACAGAGAGAGAGGAGGGAAAGCAGTGAGACAGTGAGAGATGGGTTTGGAGAGAGGGAAAGAGACAGAGAAAGGGGAGAAAGCAGAGAGACACAGTGATAGTTGGGTTTGATGAGAGGGAGAGAATCAGAGAGAGAGGAGGGAAAGCAGAGAGACACAGTGATAGATGGGTTTGGAGAGAGAACAGGGACAGAGAGAGAGGGTGAAAGCAGAGAGGCACAGTGAGAGATGGGTTTAAAGAGAGAGAGACAGAGAGAGAGGAGAGAAAGCAGAGAGACTCAGTGAGAGATGGGTTTGGAGAGAGGGAGAGGGACAGAGAGAGAGGGGAGAAAGAGGAGAGAAACACTGAGAGATGGGTATGAAGAGAGGGAGAGAGACAGTGAGAGAGGGGAGAAAGCAGACAGACACAGTGAGAGTTGGGTTTGGTGAGAGGGAGAGACACAGAGAGAGTGGGGAGAAAGCAGAGAGACACAGAGAGAGGTGGGTTTGGAGAGAGGGAGAGAGAGAGGGAAGAAAGCAGAGAGACACAGTGAGAGATGGGTTTGGAGAGAGGGAGAGGGACAGAGAGAGAGAGGAAAAAGCAGAGAGACAGTGTGAGAGACGGGTTTGGAGACAGGGAGAGAGACAGAGAGATAGGGGAGAAAGCAGAGAGACACAGTGAGCGATGGGTTTGGAAAGAGGGAGAGGGACAGAGAGAGTGGGGAGAAAGCAGTGAGACACATGAGAGATGGTTTTGGAGAGAGGGAGAGGGATAGAGAGAGAGGGGAGAAAGCAGAGAGACACAGTGAGAGATGGGTTTGGGGAGAGGGAGAGGGACAGCGAGAGAGCGGAGAATGCAGTGAGACATAGTGAGAGGTGGTTTTGGAGAGAGGGAGAAGGACAGAGAGAGAGGGGAGAAAGCAGAGAGACACAGTGAGAGATGGGTTTGAATAGAGAGGGAGAGAGACAGATAGAGAGGGGAGAAAGCAGAGAGACACAGTGAGAGATGGGTTTGAAGAGAGAGGTGTTTGTTCAGAGAGAGAGGGGAGAAAGCAGAGAGACACAGTGAGAGATGGGATTGAAAAGAGGGAGAGGGACAGAGAGAGAGGGGAGAAAGCAGAGAGACACACTTAGAGATGGGTTTGCAGAGAGGGAGAAAGCAGAGAGACACAGTGAGAGATGGGTTTGGAGAGAGGAAGAGGGACAGACAGAGAGGGGGAAAAGCAGAGAGACACAGTGAGAGATGGGTTTGGAGAGAGGGAGAGGGACAGAGAGTGTGGGGAGAAAGCAGAGAGACAAAGGGAGAGATGGGTGTGGAGAGAGGGAGAGAGACAGAGAGAGAGGTGAGAAAGCAGAGAGACACAGTGAGAGAAGGTTTTGCAGAGAGGGAGAGGGACAGAGAGAGAGGAGAGAAAGCAGTGAGACAGTGAGAAATGGGTTTGGAGAGAGGGAAAGAGAATGAGAGAGGGGAGAAAGCAGAGAGACACAGTGAGAGTTGGGTTTGATGAGAGGGAGATAATCAGAGAGAGAGGAGAGAAAGCAGAGAGACACAGTGATAGATGGGTTTGGAGAGAGAAGAGGGACAGAGAGAGAGGGGTGAAAGCAGAGAGGCACAGTGAGAGATGGGTTTGATGAGATGGAGAGAGACAGAGAGAGAGGAGAGAAAGCAGAGAGACACAGTGAGAGATGGGTTTTCAGAGAGAGAGGGGAGAAAGCAGAGAGACACTGTGAGAGATGGGTTTGCAGAGAGGGAGAGGGACAGAGAGAGAGGGGAGAAAGAGGAGAGAAACACTGAGAGATGGGTATGAAGAGAGGCAGAGAGACAGAGAGAGACGGGAGAAAGCAGACAGACACAGTGAGACATGGATTTGGTGAGAGGGAGAGAGACAGAGAGAGGGGAGAAAGCAGAGAGACACAGAGAGGTGGGTTTGGAGAGAGGAGAGAGAGAGGGGAGAAAGCAGAGAGACACAGTGAGAGATGGGTTTGCAGAGATGGAGAGGGACAGAGAGAGATTGGAAAAAGCAGAGAGACACAGTGAGAGATGGGTTTCGAGAGAGGGAGAGGGACTAATAGAGAGTGGAGAAAGCAGAGAGACACAGGGAGAGATGGGTTTGGAGAGAGGGAGAGGTACAGAGAGAGAGGGGTGAAAGAGGAGCGAAACACTGAGAGATGGGTATGAATAGAGGGAGAGAGACAGAGAGAGAGGGGAGAAAGCAGACAGACACAGTGGGAGATGGATTTGGTGAGAGGGAGAGAGACAGAGAGAGTAGGGAGAAAGCAGAGAGACACAGAGAGAGGTGGGTTTGGAGAGAGGGAGAGAGAGAGGGGAGAAAGCAGAGAGACACAGTGAAAGATGAGTTTGAAGAGAGGGAGAGGGACAGAGAGAGAGAGGAAAAAGCAGAGAGACAGTGTGAGAGACGGGTTTGGAGACAGGGAGAGAGACAGAGAGATAGGGGAGGAAGCAGAGAGACACAGTGAGAGATTGGTTTGGAAAGAGGGAGAGAGACAGAGAGAGGGGAGAAAGCAGAGAGACACAGTGAGAGATGGGTTTGGAGAGAGGGAGAGGGACAGAGAGAGTGGGGAGAAAGAAGAGAAACACAGTGAGAGATGGGTTTGGAGAGAGGGAGAGGGACAGAGAGAGAGAGGATAAAGCAGAGAGACAGTGTGAGAGACGGGTTTGGAGACAGGGAGAGAGATAGAGAGTTAGGGAGACAGCAGAGAGACACAGTGAGAGATGGGTTTGGAGAGAGGGAGAGACAGGGAGAGAGGGGGGAAAGCAGAGAGACACAGTGAGAGATGGGTTTGGGGAGAGGGAGAGGGACAGCGAGAGAGCGGAGAATGCAGTGAGACACAGTGAGAGGTGGTTTTGGAGAGAGGGAGAAGGACAGAGAGAGAGGAGAGAAAGCAGAGAGACACAGTGAGAGATGGGTTTGAATAGAGAGGGAGAGAGACAGAGAGAGAGGGGAGAAAGCAGAGAGACACACTTAGAGATGGGTTTGCAGAGAGGGAGAAAGCAGAGATACACAGTGAGAGATGGGTTTGGAGAGAGGAAGAGGGACAGACAGAGAGGGGAAAAAGCAGAGAGACACTGTGAGAGATGGGTTTGGAGAGAGGAGAGGGACAGAGAGAGTGGGAGAAAGCAGAGAGACAAAGGGAGAGATGGGTT